>NW_026556355.1:0-37593 GCF_029017545.1 Prosopis cineraria | reverse complement strand
TTGGTTGGTTGGTTTAGAACTATTGAGCATCAGCTCTGATTTCGATAAAGAAAATAACCAGAATAATGGATGCATGCTATTTTGACATTCATATCTACAATGTCTCTTAACCCCCATCAGAAAGTTTTGCATAGCACTCATGATGCCAAAGCAGTTCAGCAATACAGTTTCACACAAAGAGAGAATCCCATTCCCAGTAAAATATGTCACACTTGATATTCTAAAACCAGCAACCTGATCACTCCAATTTCAACAGCCTCTCACCCTCAACTGCTTTTAAATCCACCTCCGAACAAGACGACTTTTGACAATACGAACAAAAATGGAGCTACCAAGAATAAATAGCCAGTAAGTGGAGGATAGAAGAAAGCACAAAACTTCCACCCGTGATTCTAATATACAATGGATATTAAAGAAGGGCAAGATTGATAGACTTTTCAAACAGCAATGCAAGATTGATAACTTTTCAAACAGAAAAAGTTCCAACTCATTGAGCCCCCCCTCTGTAATGCCCAAACACCGAAAATATCGCCAACCAAATTAATGAAACAAAGAAGATAATAATTACATCACTTACCAAAAGCATATTTCAGTCCTTGAAATGACTGATTTAGCTAGACGCATCAATGGCTGCAAGCTATCAGGGGCAAATTTTCGGGCAAATAAAAAAGATCTGACTGATTTGATTCCCTTAATCGATGAATGAGCTCTTAGACACTTCGGAAGGCCGTACGTGTAGGGTGGCCATTCACTGTACCAGTCCAATTAACTCGCGTAAGCGTGTATTTGGTGCATCCATCGGCATCCGCCATCGATAACAAGGTAGGAAAATAATGTTCTTCAGGGTAGCAGTCGTTGTAAACAGGACAATTTGAATTTCCTCCATAGGGTACGATCTTTGATCACCACCAACGCGTGTCGTCGGGTGAGCGCAAAAAAAACTGAGATCCCACACGAAATTGTTCGAAGGACACCTCCGGCATCATCGCAAATCGACCTCTGGCATGTATCGCTTCCAAAGACGGGGCTCACTGGAGATTATTTCTATGAAACTCCTGTACCTCTTCCGAACACCCAGACGAGACAAGGCGGAATCAGATTCAGGGGAGGTCAGATCGAATGTAGAGACACAAAAGGAGCGGTACAACGTATCTGAAAGAGTGAAGAGGTATACAGTATTGGGAGAGGACAACAAGTAGGCATTGGCGGGGTCGTCGATGAGGGCAGTTGCCAGAAGTCGGCGCGTTGCAGAATGAGAGTGGGTGACGCACGATAGGTTCGCTTCGCTGGAACGGATCGCCCTCGGAAAACACCACTGGTGGGGCGCGTGACGTTCACACAGCGGATCTGCTGGACGTAGATGTTGTAAAGATTGGTGGGGGCGCCGTCGAAGAAGCGATCCCAAAGAGGGGCCAATTAGGTCAGATTTGTGAGGAAGAGAAAGGCAAGCTTGAGCTTTGGATTTTTTGAGGAGAAAGACGGAAAACTTTGGAGGGATTGTTGGCGCTGGAGGAAGATTGTGAAGCTGCGCGATTGAAGAGAGAGAGATCATCAAGTTCGTCGTCGAGGGAAATGGGGACGGAAGTGCGGCGAGGGGGAAGGACACGAGGGGCGAGTAAGTAGACGATGGGCAGAGAAGGAGAAGAGAGCGCAAGTGAGACAAATGGGTTAGAGTACATTTGAACCAGCTAGAAGCAATGCTAGGGAAAGGAATCGATGGGGGAAGTGGAAGGAAAGGATGCGAAATTCGCGGGGGACGGATTGTGGGTCTTGGGATGAATGGTCTGCAAGTGTGAGAGGAAAGGCGGGAAAAAGTGGGGAATGTATGTGACCAGAAGGGGTCTGGAATTGTAGAAAATTCAGCGAAAGAAAATCGAAAGACTGGATTCTGCTTTCTGCGGGGACGGCCCTGGGGGAGCGCAGGAGGGAATTGAAAGTAGGAGGCAGCTTCTCGTTCTGTGAAATAGGCAAGGAGGGAGAAGGAGATGATGATGGGACACCATCACCCAAAGCTCCATCGGTGCAAGGGGGTAGGGCCGTGAGTCTAGGTTTTTTTTCCCCCACCCTTAAAAAAAAAAAAAAATTCCCACTTGAGGTGATACTGTTGGGCCAGTGTAAAATTAATTTTTAAAAACTGATACTCGATAAAACGTTTAAAACAAAAAATTATAAATTAGTTTCAAAACATGTTTTAAAAAAAAATAAAAATATGTTTTTAATTAACTTGTTTACATAATTAATATTAACATAATTTTTATATTATTTAATATTATATTATAATTATAAAATTAATTTAATAATAAATTTTGAATCAACCACCCCAAATTAATAACAGTAACAGACAAATAAGAAGTGTCAGATTGTTGTAATGAATAGCTTGACTTTAAGTTTTCATTTTTTATATTTTTACATTTTTATAAATAAAATAAAGTATTATATATGATAAATTTTTTTGACCCATGTTATATTTAATAATGATAAATGCATTTTTTTTCAAGTAATATTAATAATTTAACTCTTTTTTTGATTTCAGTGACAAAAATGATAAATAATTCATACACAAAAACTAATGGGAATGCATGCTTTTTAAAGAACACTCTAAAACTTTGCCAAAAATTAAAAAAAAAAAACTCACTCTAAAACTAAAATGCAGAGACTCTTTAACTCTTATATTTTAACCGGACTTTAATATTTTTTAATCAATTCATGTTTTTCCAGTTTGAATAAGGAGTATTAATTAATCGTATGAATGAAAATTTATCATATAAATAAAGATTTTGGTTATGTCCCCAAAAAATAGACATTATTTAATTATTGTTGACATAAATGATTTTAACATCAATACAATCCTTTTTTTTTAATCTGAACATCAATAAATCCTCAAAGTCATCAATTATATAAAAACAAAAAAAATATAGAATAATATGATTTATCCTTTTTAATTGGAGTTTTTTTAGAAGAAAAGAAAAATCTAATTGAGCAAAATCTCGTTCTATGGAATGCCTTGTCAGTTTGTCTATAGCATCTTCAGTGAGGATCTGTTGAAACTCAACTAGAGGAACTTCAAGGATATGATGCCTATGGTTCTTCGTCCAAGCACAATTTGCTTTAAAAAAGACTCTGTCATGATGATCTCTCTAAAACGTATGTGATCTCAACTACATCTAGTCTCTGTAGAAGTTGTGATGGATCTTTCTCAGTAATCAGCATTTGCATTTGGATGAGAATAGTCATGATTTATCAAACTCACTGCTAGAAGGCAATCCACATCAAGCTTCACTTGCCTGTACCCAGGTCCCATGCCAACTCAACACAAGCCATCAACAAATTTTCCAAATCTTTCCTTGCTGTACAGGCACTGATATGTTCCGCAGAAAACCAATGAGCAAAGTCCCCTCCACATCTCATAAAAAGTTAACAACTCAGGCTCTATTAGTTTCACCTTCGTGTTTTTGAGTGAAAAGAATTTCCTTCAAACGAAGACCGTACATCAAGGAATTCAGTGTACACAAAATAGAAACCAGATTCTAAAAAAATGATTCGGTCATTAAGAGACCAAGTGCTACTTCTAGAAATTAGGTGGCGCATGTCATTGACTTTAACTGTGTGACTGGCTAGAGCCTTGACCTCGTGATAAGACTAGATTTATTACAAAACAGTCTTCTATTTTTGGAGTTCCATAATTTCCAGCACATGAGACCAGAGGTGATATTCCAACTTCCAAGTAGAACTCCGCTTGGTAGGAGTTAGGTTGGTTTCCATCTAATTGTTAAAAGGGATCAAAGAAGAAGTTTGTTAGTTGTAGGTGATCTGCCTCGATTTCCAGTGTCATGGCCCGTGGAATGGACATTTCCTTGAGACATGATTAAGATCTTCAGTAGCTCCACACAAAAAGAACAAGTGGAATCTTGAGCCAGCCACAAAAACGCTATCTCACACTGAGCCTCGAGCCATTACCAAAGCCGAGTCCCATTTTGGATTGCTATATTCCCATTAGATGGCATAGTCATTCTATATGTTGACTTAAAAGAACATTTACCATCGCTAAAAGACTTTATTGACATCTACCAATTTCACCTTTCATCACCCCATCACCGTTTAGAGAAACCCAATTAGTCAATCCGGTTTCTTATAGACAATAACTCTCTCTCCTCATGCACACACAACATCTCTAGCTTGCTCCACTGCTTTCTCAGGGACTTTGTCGCTAAACGCACTGAGAACTTTGATCTCTCGTCAAATTTGGTTAGCTTTATGGTTTCTCTTGTGAAAAGATAGTTTTATCCCTTGCTTCCCATAGCTTCCAACAAGCATTGGTTAACCCATGGGACGTTCTGTGCGTCCTAAATCTATCTCGAGTGAGGTTCCTTAGCATCCATCCGCGCTATCATCACCCATCTCAGATTGTCTTAGACCTACAAAAAGAAGAGATCTCTTTTGAAGATATCCCAATTCCATGTTCCATCAAATTCAACCAAGTTTGAAACTGAGTGAGAGCTTGGAGCACAGCCAGAAATTTTTATCAAGGGGAGCTAAGATTACATAATAAAAACATTCATATAAAAATTTTTCAATAATTGGCTATTACAAAAAGAAATAACTTTTTTTAAAAAACCTTTTCAATCTTAATCTTTTAACTTTTGAATAAGTAATTTTGTAAAAGATATCAAATACATAACGTTTAAGGTATTTTAAGATTTTTATTACAATTTGACAAAATTTATTAGTAATTTTCATAATTTCTCTCATTAAATGTAAAATGAAAGAAAAATCAAATGATATCATATTTTACAAGTATGTATAACATGACCTTATTGAAAATAAGTAGATCACGTGATAGCTATATTTGGTGCGACTAATGGGTATTTTTTAAATTTGAGTCATGCAAATAATACTAGTATTCAGAGCTATTCTACTATATATATCGATCACACAATGACTCTCCAAGATTAAACAGATTTGTTTTGCAAAACTTAATAAGGCAACAAAATAATTGAGACTAGCAGAAATAATACTTAGTAATGCAATACAACACAGAGTCAGAGGAGAGATTTGACTTGAAAATTCACAGAGTCTCGTACTATTTGACACCTCAGACTATATATAAGAAGTGTAGCCACATGGATGACTTTAAAATAGCAATTAAGTACCAATTTTAAGGAAATAATAACTCATAAAGGCACTTATGTTCATGTTTTTTGAATGTTGAGGAGCTGTGGAGGTACGACAATAAACAATCATTGAATATATATTAAAACTTGATGAATAATGAATAAAACTCTTGAGGTTGTAACTTAGGAACTTAACATTTAAACAACAATAAATTTGAGTTTTTTCAAAAATCCCCAAAATAGACAATCAATTTGATAATTTGCAAAACAAATTCAATGGATGGCAATCATCTGTTTTAAATTATAATTGCTTTATTAGTTTTGTCTTGTGCATGCGAGCCCACTGTTTTTCCAAGCCTATTACTAGCCCACTTTCATTTTTTACATATATGCATCAAAAGCTCTTCTCATGCGAGCAATATCAGACTTTTCCCTTTTGATACATTTAACACAATCCCACAAATTGTCAAATCAAAAGAGTTGCACGAGAAATTAAGCTAGAATTAAAATGAAAACATCGTCTAGTGTCTCATTGTAATGGGTTAACTTAGCCTCTTCCTATCTCTTCATCTCTTCAGTTTTCAACCAAATTGGCAATTTGAAATGTAAAAATATCTTGTAATTCATTATGTTTATAAAAGAATACACAACATAAAATTAATTTAAGTTTAAAAAAAATGAATGTACATCAACTACTCTTTACAAGCAAAAACAAACTAGCTATTTATAATGATATTTTTAGGAGACTGAGAATATATGACTCTATATTTTATTTTAAAAAATAAAAAATTATGGCCCCTGGTCCACCCCTATCTCTACCACATGAGAGAGCTCTTCTTTAGTGAAGTTGCAAAAAACCAATAACTTGAAAGGACCTAATCACAAACCCTTGCATGCATTGGGCTCATAATCCCCAACCCTTCCATTACCAACGTCCTACTTAACACCTAACTTTGAGCTAGCCAGTTAAGAAACCATAACGGATGGCACCTTCCAAGAAACTCTTTGTTCTTCCAACCTATGCACAAATGACAGAAGAAGAAGATCAACTTGCTAGAAGCTCAAAGAAGATAAAAAAAATAGAGAAGGTTATGACAATGAAGAGAATCTCCTTTAAGGCCACTAGCCAAAGTTGGGCTCTAAGGAACCTATCATTCCCAACTGGGAAATGTACCTTTGTAGAAAAACTTAAAGGTATTAATAGGGATAAGATACCTGAATGAAGAATTAGAAGAAGAGGAAGGCAATAACTCTGATGAGGAGATGAATGACAAACATCGCACCTTCAGAGCCTAAGGAGCCAAATAATCAAATTATTAGGGATACAAACAAGATCTTTCCTACCTTTGTGTTTTTATCAAAATTTAAGAAAAGGCTTTACAAGTCTTGGAAGAAAGCCTTGATAATCAAGCTTTTAGATAGAAGCATTGGTTTCAAGGCGTTTGACACTCGTCTACAAGTAATGGAGGCTAAAAAAGGAGTCATTAGATTGATTAACATTGGGTTTGGTTATTTTGTGGTCAATTTATCGAAAAAGGAAGACTAATTTCAAGCACTCACGGGTGAAACTTTAATGATTTATGACTACTATTTGATGGTTATGCTTTGGGAACTAAGAATCAATCCCTAACATGCAACTACTGATAAGGTAAGATGTTGGGTCAAGGTGCCAAGAGTTTTCCTTGAGTATTATGACAATGAGGCTCTTACTCTTATCGTAATAGAATTGGCTCAACAATCAAAGTTGATCTACACATGGCATGTCAACTCACAGGCTACTTTGCAAGAATATGCATCCTAGACTCCTAGTTGATCTGAGTAAATGAGTTAGGTTTTTTTTGGAGGGAAAGGTTACCATTTAGAATACAAAGGATTACATATGCTTTGCACTAACTTTGTATTTACGGGCACAGATAAGATGTTTGCCTTTTAAAAAAATCACACATTCCTCAAGGGACGAGAACAGAGCATTCCATCAATGGTGAAAGTCAAGGAAAAGAGAATACCCAATTGGCCTCTGTTATTCATAAGTAATGGTCTATTGTATAGAAACCATGAAAGCAACGAAAAAGAAAAGAAAAAATGGTCGAGTCTTCTTGTCGGGATCCTTTCGGCTCCTGTTTTGGTGTGCTTGTAGAAGAGGAGCAGATGCTTGTACTCAAGGATTAAGGAGTTGTACATTTTATAGCCATGCATGAAAATGTAATTGGGGGGCCACCGAACATTAGTAAATTAAAGAAAAGAACAAAATGAAGCAAAACGAAGAACATCAAGGATGACATAAAATGGGGTGTTATTGCTGCGCACAATGAGATCATTCTACAAATGGCGAGCTAACTAGAAGAGTAGATTGAGAAGGTATAACAAAAGGTGGTACTAAACGCACAGAGAAAGGATAAGGGATATGATAAAGCAATACAACAAAAGTAAAAAGGTTCTTATGCTTGCGTGAGATAGTAGTGAAGATGGACGCACTAATAATGCCCATTCCATAAAAGTCTCCTCTCAGCCTGATACAGAAGACATGGAAGCTTCCCTTACTCTAGCTAATCCTGAGGAGGAGCTCAAATAAAATTTGAATCCAACTGAAAGCCATGGGCCGAGCCCCATAGATTCTATTCAACCAAGCCCAACATTATGCAATAAATCCCTTGATTCTATAGATCCTAAAATTGAATTTCCTTAATGGGCTTCTAGTTTTTTCAATTATTAAATTATTTTAATGATTAATCTAATTTACAAGAATGTAAGGGGCGCCTGTGGCAAAGGGCTTCTCAGAAATCTCAAAGTGGTTCTTGATGGGCTGAAACCTAATTTACTCACTTTAGCAGTGTTAGCATCTAAAATTTTATATCATTTTATCATATTTTTCTTAGATTTTAATATATTTGGTTTAATTGTGTATATTTTAACTGTCCAAAATGTGCATTTTTATTTTAGTTTTGGGCTAAATTTATGTTATTTTAGTTTAAGGTTTGATTAGTTACATTTATGGACCTTTGTTGATGTTTTCGAAAGGCTTTTGGATGGTAAATCAAATGCATAAAAGGTTAAGTTTCATTAATAGTGAAAATAATGCAAAGTTATCTAAAATCGCAACTTTTATTGCTGTCAATAAAATATTTCCTTTTATTTATTTAAAAATGCTTGGGTGGGATGGATATATGCTAAGAGCTCAACCCATAACACATTTTTCTCACTTTAAGATACATTTTGAGTTTAATTGTTAGGGTTTGGGCATTAAAAGAGCTTGGAGCAAGAGATTGGAGTTTTGAAGACATTTAAAACTCGTTTTCTTTGGTTTTTTTTTTCTACTCCTCTTCCCTTTCTCTCTTATAATCTGAAATAGGTCCAAGCAACAAGCACAGCTGGACGAATGATCAAGTAAAAGTTTTGGAGGCCGTTCTGCCACTTAGGCCTTCAACACGATTGACGGACATGGAGCTGGACGAATGTGAGGAGACTACACTCCATGATGTCAATTTGGAGGAGATGGGGAGGAAGCAACAAGCACAGCAGGAGGCATATGATGAGGGTGAGGATATGCATGGTGGTGCTCAGAGAGTGCAATGTGCCCAGCAGTGATGAATTTGCGGGAGTAGAGTCAAAGATATGAATGATGCCAATAACTTTTGGTCATAATGCGAAGCGAATTGTCTAAGGAAATTGAAGAGTAAGTACCTGGAAGTTTTTTCCACCCTTGGGCAATATTTCCATTTTAACATTCTTAATATACCCTTTTTCTTGGATAGCCTAGATATCATCTTTCTCTCTTAGGCCTCCAAAAGTTATGGGCCTTTGCTGATGGTTGTACCATGGGTGAATTGCATGTCTTTACCAGCTTCCGCTAACATTTCCATTCACTAAAGCCAGAGCATTAGTTTATATTCTATTTTCGCATGTCAATTTACAACATTATAGAGGGTTTCGTGTGGATGTTGGTTGTAATTACTGTTGTATGCCCCAGCATTGTCCCCCCCCCTTTTGGGTCAAAAGAATATCCTAGCATAGCATTGTTAATGTCATGCTTGTTTTATGTTTTCAATTCCCTTTCTTGGCAGCATCAATTAAAACTGGTGAAGAAAGAACAAAATGCTGATCTATAATGCATCTTTGCCTTTTTCTGTGAGCCAAGGGAATCAGTACGACCTGGCATATGGGATCATAAGGATTCAGGATATCTTTTATTAAAAATCTATCTTCTGTTGAGCATTTACATCCCAATACAAGATTTGCTATAACCCATTAGAAGATATTTGCGGATTGATGTAGCGACTAGAGCCGTTGTTCAATATCTCACAATTGCTGGAGCATGTCGAAGATGAATCTGTCTGTCATGGCCCCTGTTGTTCTTGAACATGCAAGACAAGCGCTGCGAAATTGAATCTTGTAGCCGCTAGAGCAGTTGGCAATTGTCGGATCCAGACAGAGAGAAAATCGATACTTAGGTTCACATTATTGTTAATTGTCTTCGGATGCGATTCCTTTGCCTCCTGGCTTCTGCCTCGCCAACTGCAAAGTATATATTTTCCATGATTTGTCTAGATCTATTGAAACATCTACCCATGATTATTTTAAGCATCTGCAAACCATTTGGGGAGACCGACTGATCATAAACTCTGGTGTCTGCATGCATCTGAAGCACTCTTCTAGCAAGAAGCCCCTTGGCTACTTTGGTTGAATATCGGCGGTTCATGTTTGAAGATCTCTCTACCTGTGAAAGTGTTGCTGCAAGGTTTTCCTCAAGAAAAGCTAATGTAATGCAATGAAAGAAATTTGACTTGCCTTTGATTAATTACTTACGGGATATATTTGTATGTGTCAAAAAGAAAATAGCTAATTGATAACCAACACCTTTTAAAAAAAAAAAAAAACTTTTATCTTCTTAGGCATCAGACTAGCATTTGAACTTGGGACCTCAGACTCTTTAAGGGCCTACCATGAAGACCGATGCTGCCAGTGTTATAACTTGTAGCCAACACTTGACATCATGTAATGTAAGCTTCTTTATATTTGCTTTGAAATTGACGAGTACCCTGGGGCAAGAAAAGGGGGAGGGGTATTAGATGAATGATATCTTGGTCGACCAGGCCCAGCCAACTCAACCAGGAAGCAGGATCGTTTCCTCTGGGCACTCGTGACTACTTCGTTTTCGTTTAGATAGCTTCTGTTGCATATGAAACGCACTTAGAAAAGGAAAGGGGGTAAAAAAAGGTTCCCTTCTTTCCACTGTTTACTTTCACTTCCCATCACTGTCACTGGACACTTCCCCCTTCGTATCTATTTACATCTCGCGAGTTTCTGTCCATATTCTCCATTTAACTCCAAATGAGTATCTGTACCCCCACAAGGCAACGAAATCGATTCTCCAAGAGGCAAGAAAAGGCGAATTTATATTGTTATTCACAACCGGGAGGGGAGTTCGAAATATTCTCCCAAACTCCCAAGAACCATTAAGGTTTTCAAACAGAGGGAAGTCCAACCTTAGTCACGTGGGATATCCACCTTCTGTTGAAGATATCGTAATAATTGGGGGATTGTAAATACAGGCTTGTCCCTTGATTTGATACATAACTTCGCAACAGCTAGAAGGGTTTTTAACTCCCCAGAATTGTAGTTGTCGCCAAGATCAGGGTCTACCATCTTATGAATGGTACTGTAGAAACGTGATTCCTGGATCCATTCTATTAGATCGGAACCTTCCATCTCTGATGACTGGCCAGTGACAAGCTCCAGGATGAAAACTCCCAATTGGAATATTATGCTACCACTTTTCTGCCTCGCGCTGTCATCTGAAATGAATTAGGTCGGTAATGAGACCGCTAATGGTATGTGAGCATGTCAGCTAGAGTATTCTACAGAGAATTTACCTCTTGAATTCGGCATCATAACGGGATTTCCAACACAAGTAAGAAGGCCGAAATCAGATAGCTGTGAACACCGAAGGAAATGTCATTTGATGGTGAACAACATTTCTTAGTTTGAGTATATTTTTTAATTTGCCCTTTTGGCATGTCTGCAAGACCGAATTAGTATCCGCGAAAAGGAGAGAGTTTGCCGCAAGATAAAAAAGTTTTCCTTACTTTAGCTGTAAAATTATCGTCTAACATGATATTGCCAGAGCTGATGGAGACATGGCATAATGGTTGTTCAATGAAGAGAAACAAGTATTCCTGCATCACAATAGTCATATAAGTAGCAGTGGCACGTGTCAAAATGAGATAATTGCTGGAAGATAATTGTAGCTTTTACCTTCCAGGTCTTTAATATTATTATTATTATCCTAGTTAAAACTAATGAACGAATGTAACTGACATGTTGAATCTCCATCCATTAGCTCAAAGAAGAATTAGTTCAATAATCTGTCAATGATCTTAAACTCTCTCCATTTCGAAGAGTATCACAACAAATTCTTAGAATTCAACTAAAAAATAATTACCAATGTTAAAATTAAGAAGCTATGGTCTATTTGGCTTGCATCTACGTGTTTGGTGAGCATATCATGTTTATTTTTGGAAACCTCGGAAGACAATAAAATTCTTGGTTCTCCAATTAAGTCGCCTTAAAATCTGAGGAAGAATAAAGGTGTCATGTATGCAGTGCAGTAATATGGCAAGCTAAAAAGCTTGGAACTTATGGACATGCTTGTATAATATGGAGTGATTGATCGCGATTGTAGAGCTTACCAGGGCAGCCACAACATCAAGAGCTATCTGCAACCTTGTCCTCCAGTTTAAGGGTGTTTTCAGGGGATCTGCCATCATTCAATCAACAAAACAATATCAAAATAGTGCAAACATCATTATGATGCTCCCCAAATTTCCACTTTTCTGACGTTACCATTTAGATGTTCCTTCAAGCTTCCATTCTCTATGCTGTCAAAAATAAGCAACCTGCTGATATACCCATGTTAAAAATCGTCAGACTTATTTATATTTTACATTAACGGTGGTCCGTACATGATTAAGATGGTGTTTAGAACACAGAAAGCAACGAAAGGATTCCCATTCATTCGTCAACATGTGACTGCAAGTATCTATAAGCACCTCACTTGCCACTAAGTAGTGGCAAGACTCGTGTCAGGTAAGAATCCTAATGGCAACCTCAAATGCCACGGCTATGGTTGTGGCTCAACTGGCTAGCAATTCATAATTCGTGGATGCATAATCCATTATGAACAGCGACTGAACGTGAAAGTATGCTTCAAGAGGGAAGGATTGGAGACTCGGTTTAAGAAATATGCTGCTAAGAACAATTTGGTCCACCTCACTAGAAAATATTAAACATAAGCCTCGGCATACTTGTAAGAAAACTTTAGTTACTGACAATTACCACTTCTGTTCTGATCATGAGCATGGCGAAAGTGGAATAAAAACAATGCCATGTATATAACTAAACAGGTGATTATGTGAAGCGGAAGATAGTCTTACAGGCACAAACCTCTTATGTCTCATGGAAAATCCTTTGAGTGACAAAAGGTGTCGATGATGCAAGCGGCCCAAGAATTGCACTTCGCTGTAGAAAATGTCATCTGCTTGATCAAAATCCTTTATTTCTTTCACCAAAGAAACGCTACCGTCCTCAAATTTGGCCATGTATGCAGCAACTTGAGAATTGCTATAGATGATTCTGTGAAAACCATCCGTTGCTCTTTTAACATCCTTGTACGAAAGTCGCCTCATAAAGTATATCTGATCTGAATTCAGGGCTTAAACAAGTTCAATGCTAACGCCTAGAAAGTCTGAACTTCTATACCTCTAATATCTAATAAAACCAGAAAGCCCCCTGTTTTAATCAACCATCGGAGTAAATTTTCATTTTTTACTTTTGGCCAAACCATTGGAGTAAATTAATATAGATATTTTCAGAATTACTAAATACTGCAACTTCCAGACTCCATTTCACCCTGCAAAACAAAACTTTTAGAGCAATTAAAGCATACCATCTTCAGATCAGCCAAAAATATGATCGAACTAGCACAAGGTGATAGTGCCTGAGTTCGTACAAGTTGATAAAGTTAAGAGAGGGCGGAAATTAAAGATGGAAATAAAGGAAGAAATTGAAGGAAGATTCGGTTACCAGAGCGAGATCGGCGAAGCCATTCAAGAAGGCGGCGGCGCAGCTTGCGGATCAAGGGATCCATTGGCATGAAAAAGGAAGGTTAACAGCAGTGAGCATGAAGATAACACCGTGAAATTCCATTCCTTATTATAAAGACTACTTTTATAGAACAAATCTGCAGAATCTTTTCACCTTCGTGGTGAGAGAGAGACAAAGAATGATGAAGGACCGAAGGTGGGTCAGTAACGGATTAGTCGGTAAAAAAACTACCAACGTCACTCTATAGGTTCCATTTCGTTGACGGTGAAGACGTTCAGTTGATAAACTTGACAGAGCTAGTTACAAAAGGAGCAAGAATAAAAGGCATTTTTATGGCTTACAATAAAACGGCGTTGTCGTTTACGGGCGAGGTCAGTTCGTGATGATTTTGGTTGCAGGCTTGCAGCTGCAGTGCTGCACAATGAGCCTGATGATGGCGATTTGGCAAATTTAAGCTGCCTTGCAATTAAATGATAATTTGTCAACGATTGAACCATGCAATTGGCAGAAGTTTTGCCATCAATTGCACGGTTTCCAATTCCTTGAACATAAAGTTAATGGAAAGATTATGTAAATTTATTTGTATATTTATAAAATTGTGTTGTAAATCTAAGGGATAGATTTGTAAATATTAAAATACTATCTTTTTAAATTTACTTATGAACTAAAAGATGCCACATGCATGCATAAAAAATTAGGAGAAATTTTCTTCTTTTTTTCCCACCTCTTCTTCCTTGTTTGTCTCCGGTCATTATGTGGGCGCAAATATATGTTTAATTATGTTTGGTTATGGCTTTATAGAACGCGACTCTCACGTTAAATTCAATATATAATCTAATTTTAATAGGTCATGACATATTATAATTGTTTTAATTTTTTTATTTTAGCAAACTTCACGTCTTAGATTAAATAAAATATATTTACAATAGTTGAATAAAAATAATAGAATAGATTCTGGTATTTGTTGCTTGTGTCTCATCGGATCTTTTATAGAATAAGAGTATATGCATTAAAACATGAAATCTAGAAGGCCTTAATGTAACATAGGATGAAGTAATTGAAGGAAAAAAGAAATAAAAGCCATACATGTAAAACTTACAAAATAATAAATTCCATTATTGGGTCTCTCTTTTTTTTAATTCTAATGAAATATAATTTAAACCGTCTTAGTTATTCTTATAAAAAAAACGGAAAACTTATTATATTAAACCATTTTGTGAGTTCAAAAAAAAAAAGCAAGACTAGTTAAGTTGTTGATTATCATTAAACATACCTTCCCTTATCTCATTGCTCCATCATTGCCTTGTTTATTATCCAACCCCAACATAGCTACAGTGCCTTTACAAGGCAAAGCAAAGTCACAATTAGTCATCTCCCTAAAAATAAAATTGACACGCATATTGTATTAATATTCCAAATAATAATAATTAAATAAGATGTTTAAGTAGATTGCCATTAACATAATAATTAGTTCCTGAATCTATCTAAGTCAAGTTCAACTACTCCAATACTGCACAAAGGACAAGAAAGGCGATGAGATTTGTATGAAAGGGGATCGGTTACCTAGTGTACAATTAATAATTGCATAAAATGTAGCGCTTTATATGAAACTAATTAGAAATAGATGAATGAAACTCATGAGAAATAAAGTAGAAAGTGAGATTAAACACTTATTCATTGTGCCAACGTATTTTTGCAAACACAAAATCAAGACAAATAAAATATAAGTATAGTTTGTATTGATTTGAAGAGCTTATAATCTAATGAATTTTATAAAAAATATTACAATACATAGTTTCTCCCTCATCTAAAACATGAGCATACTTTTCACATAGCTTTGCCAAAAATCATGTGGCTTTAGTTATTCATGAGTCATTAAAAAAGGCCTTTCTAAAAATTTGTTGCATTTAAATAAAAAAACCACTTGCAAGATTTATTGCTCATGCGCTAAATGTATAATAAATTATTTTTAACAAAAACTTGTTAAATTTTACCGTGCTTTTGGTCATACTAAAAATATAAACATCTTATTTTATTTATGAACTTATTATTCATGGAAAAATTAAAAGGTCATTTGGAAACAGCATAAATAAAAAATATGTTACTGTGATATTATAAAAATATAATATAAAATATGCTAGTTTGCTAATATGATATCATAAATAAAAAATATGACAATATAATATTATAAAAAAATAATATAAACTTTTTAAAATTAAAGGATAACAATGCTCTGAAATTTTTTTATAAATAGTATCTAGCATCCTTTTTTTTTTGTTTAAAGTAATTTTGCCTCAAAATTTTAAAAAAGGGAACAATTTTGCTTTATCATTAGTGTGACCCTTTATTTAATCGTTACCTTCGCTTCTTGCCACTTGGCATTTTTTTAAAATAAAAAGATGAAAAAAAAAATATAATCCAGCCCAATTAATTGTCTGCATGAGGCCGTGCCTAGCTTCAAGCCTTATCTGCATAAACACCATCAATTTCTTCTAGCTCAGTGCTTTCCGCAAACAATTTTCCACTTTGAATGCATAATCCGATTAGTAGTGTCACATCACATAATCTTCCATGGAGAACCAATCCTTTCCCAAAATAAATAAATGCATAAATAAATTTGATGCAGTTTTTCATAAGCTTTCACTTTGAACCAATCTTCTCTATTATATGCATTTGCAAACCTTGGGCACAGTGATACCAATCCCTCAGCCGAATGATTTCTTCCAGTCCAGTGCGTTCAGCTCCTCGCAAAATGATCTTTGCATTCCCCTAACAATTCTCATGTGACCTAAAAAGTCCCTAGTTGATTAATATCTATCAAACTTTCAAAAATCATAGCAACAAATTTTTAAAGTCCAAACTTTTATCAGCAACAATCAAAATCAAAAAACCAAAAAAAAAAAAAAGAGAGCATGGCGACTTGAACACAAACTCGGATCTGGAACATCACAAAATTCCCGAAGCCACCATCCCTCACTAGATCCAAACTCCGCTCATGAAGTTGCTTCTTCGCCGTTACTTCGATGAAGCCGCCGCACCAAAATTGCAGATCGCTGTTCCAAATCAACTTCACCTATGCGGATCTATGCTCTACATCCGTCTACTTTGCAAGCACTGTCACTTGGCTCCAGTTCGCCCGTGTCATGGCAACTCGAGCCTGAGCTACTGGGTCATCTTCTTCATCTTTTTTTATTTATTTATTTTTTTTAATACAAGATCACGATAAAAATAATATAAAAAGATTGAGATCAAGTCATGTTAAAAGCATGAGGCTCCTACAGTTAAATAAAATAATATTAAAATGTTCGCTTGAAGCTTTGTAAGTTATAAAATCTGTGCAACGGTTAGTTTTTTTATAAATATAATCAAAAGTAATTTTTCAGTTTATCATAATGATATTTATGATGTTTTTAATAATTGTTGAAAGAGGGTGCCTATGGGTGAAGTTACATTTAGTAAGGGATAAAATCTCCATAAAATCAAAGTAGACATTAATTCTGGAAATCTTAACATTCAAATAAATGTTTAGTTTTTTCAAAATTTTTATAAACTCAATTACTATGCCAAGTTGATAACTAATGTTTTCAAAAAATTCTTTAATCTAGTTATTCTTCTTGTTTTTTATAAGTCCTTTACACGCAGTTACATCATTAATGTCAAGTCTAGCCCATCTAAGATCTAACGTACTCTATCTCCTTTGATGGCAAAAGTTTTGGGTGGAGGGTTGAGGTTGAAGGTAGAGAGACATTTTTTTCATCTTCTCAAATCGCTATTCTTAGATGAAGAGAGAGAAAGAGTAAGAGTAAGAGTATTTTATTTGTGTAGGCAAACTTGTGCAAAAAAAAAAAAAGACTTGTAAATAGACATGTAAAATTTACAAATGCCACATGTAAATTTGTTTGTATCATGTAAATTTGTTAAATTGAGTTATAGATCTAAGAAATAGACTTGTAAATATTAAAATACCTTTTAAATAAAATTACTTATAAATTTTATAATTTTATATAATATTTTACTTATAAATATTAAAGTATTGGTATTTAAAAAAAAACACACACACATAAAATGTTTAATTTTTTTCCTTGACAGGTCAACATCAACAAGTGTCCTGTTGATAGGGTTGCAGACTATAGTGAGTCATGGGGAAGAGACATAAATCATTTCTATTAACATCATCAATACCAATTCAATAAAAATACAAAAAATAAAAGTAAGTCAAATTTTAAATATAACCTTCAAATAAAAAACAAAAAGCAAACAAATAGTATAATATTATTTTTTTGTTGTCTTTCCTTCTCTTACTTTTTAAAAATAATTTAAAAAATTTAATTTAAAACAAATCAATCCCATCAACTAATGACTTATAAAGCGAATCATATTATATTTTTAGAAAATGACCAATAAATAAGACTGGAGGTGTATATGTGATGTGATATTTTCTAGCAAAATTGATTACACCTTAATGTTTGAATATTTTAATAAATTTTCAAAACATTTTAATTATTCTAAGAAAACTGAGATATATTGGTTATGTTTAAAAAAATACCCAATAAGATATAATTAAAAAAAATTATTGACAAACAAATTTAACCCCATCATCTAATTTAACTAAAGTTTTTAAATTTTTATAAAGTGGTTAAAATTATCCTTCACATATAGAACTAGAGATAGAGATGGTATCTCATTTCCTTTCATTTACTATTAGAATAGCATCTTTTTAAAAGTTCCATGTATATTTTTACGAGAAGTTTTGTAAAATGTTAAGAGTAATTAATGTGTTTATTATAAAAATATCCTTGATAAATATGATAAAAAAAAAATACTTGGCCAGTTGATCCCACTAATTTGACTCATTCCCCTTTTTTTTTAACCCCCATTTCCTTCTAATCTAGCTCAGCAATAAAGGTTATACTTAAAGATATTGGAATGGTTTAGGCCTGATAATATATAATCATGATTCATGAGATTTGAGTGTAATTTTTTTTTTTTATATCTGAAGACTTGAATGTGTTTACTTTCACACAAGATTAAAATGCAAAATAAATTTAAATTAAAGTGCGGAGCTTTTTTTTTAATACTTATCAAAAATTGAAGTGCATACCAATAACCAATCCTTCAATATATTTTGTTGATCCTATTCATGAGATAGAGAGAGATAAAAAATTTAGTTTTATAGAGCACTTATTAATTTTTAATATTTATCTTTATATTTTTACTCTTGTTAAATACTTTAAATAAAAATATTAATAATAAGATTTAAGAATATTTATTAAAAATAAAAGTAAAAACTTGTTAAATTTTAAAATAAAGTTAATAAAGCTTAAAATTTTTTTAATTTTAATAAAATATGTTAAAAATAATTTATAGGACTACAGGTAATACTCTTTATGGACTACATTATAAGTTATAGTTAATTAATTTATAATTTAAAAATAATATTAATTAAAATTTTAAATTTTTAAAAATGTTTATATTTTTTTATTGATACCTTTATTAAATGTTGAATTTTAATAATAATAATTAAAATTTTAATACATAATTTTTTTAAAATAATAATAAATAAAATAGGAATATAATTAAAAATAAATATAATAATTATTTAATGTTTTATATTTTGAATAAAAGATGAGGTGTTGAAAAGATTTTTTTTATATTGTGATTATTGGGGAGGGAGTGTATCTTTTTCCGTTAATCTATTATTTAAAAATTAGCGTGGTAGCTTGTCGAAGCTCGACGAGGCTGCCGACTCTCGATTAACCTGACCGCAAAGGAAGCACAAGGATCGCACCGGGAGACGGTTTCCTTCCCGTCTATCACACTAGGCGATCCATGGAGGTTCCGTCTCATCTAAAGCTCTCCGTTCTTTCATGCATCCTATTGCTGTCATCATCTCAAATTCATGCTACAAGGGTCAAATACTGCGGTAAGCTCACCTTTCTCCTTTCATTTGACATATTTTTTTTGGGGGTAAATCTTACCCAGTTCGAGATAAGGGACGTTTTTTGTTTTTGTTTTTGTTTCTGTAATGTTTAGTGTATGTTGCAATGTAGTGTTTAAGAATAACAATTATCTCTCCTGTCATTAGGTTTCTACTTCTATTTTGGACGTTGTCTTTGCTTGCTTCGGTATAATCTGTGGTAGTTTTATTTAATTATCTTTTGCTGCTTTTTCTAAAGCCACAAATCAGATATAGTGGAGCTGTGTTTTTCAAGTTTCAATGCTCTGATGTTTTAGTCGAATTGAACATTTCTTAATCAATCACTGTTTCACAAAGTATAATTTTCATTCCAAATTTGTCGGTAAATTTGCGGATTCTAGATTGCTCAGTAAATTTGCAGATTGTGTCATCTTACGTGAGCAAGAGGATCCATCTGCATCCGATCACCTTTATGTACATTTCGTTTAGACTATGGCAGATTTATATCGATTGATAGCTTATAATTCTGCTCAAAATTTGTGCAGAAAAGCAAGGAGACTATGCTGTGAAGGTGATTGGAGTTGAAATATCACCCGACCCTGTGATTAGGGGGAAACCGGCTACCTTTGAGATTTCAGCTGCTACGGGTAACTTCACACTTTCTCGTTGTTTTGTGCTCCCTCAATGGTATTCTAGAAAAAATATTAGTTGAAAAACCTTAATTTCTTGAAAAAGTCTACATCTTTATAATTTTACTCTCATTAAATACCTTTGCATAAGTTCTTTGATAATGATAATTTAAATTACAATGCATCATTTTTTGAAAAAAAATAATAAATGAAGTAGGGGTATAGTTGGAAAAACAATTATAAAAGCTACTCAGTGCTCTATATTTTGGATCAAGTAAGACTTTTAGAAGATGCCTTATAAAGTGGTTTGGAAGGGGTAATTCTTTATCTTTATTACTAATTTGTTTCTTTACTTCTTCCAATCTCCATCATGGTTTCTCCTCGTACTTAAAATGCATGGCATTGCGCTCTTATGTGCAGATGTAGAGGTTAACCACAAATTGTTGGATTGACTTTCATCTCTATATGCACAAAAACAGAATGATTAATTAAAATAAGATAGTTGCCAGTTGGCATTAAAATTTAAAGTCTGTTTACAAATTGTACTGATCATTTCTTGAGATTCATTAGTCATTTTGTGTGTGGAAGTGGCTTTGGTAATCTGTTTTTATTTAATAGTAACAAGTGGAATTGCTATTTATGTTTCCATCAGGTGAGCCTATTTCTGGCGGTAAGGTAATCATTGAAGTTTCATACTTTGGGGTGCATGTCCATACAGAAACTCATGATCTTTGTGAGGAAGCATCCTGTCCTGTCACTGCAGGAAACTTTGTGCTCGCTCATACGCAAACACTACCTTCATTTACCCCACCGGTGTGTTCCAGCTTCCCATATACATTCTCTTACCAATGCTGAAGCCATTATGAAACTATAAATTTGTCATGAGTAGAGAGTTTTTCTTGATATGAGGAGCTTCCTGACATTTACATCCATGCTGACATTTAAAATTTACTTAAAAAAGCATTAAACCTTTGCCAACTTTATTGGACATGTTCAAACTTGCCCTTTCTGTACTATCTTCCCTTCTATGCTCTTACCTGCAAAACTGTTGCAACATAAATGTCAGTTATTGAAGAGCAAGTGTGTCTCTGCATTATTACTTGCAAAAGTAGATTGAGATTCTTTTTATTTTTTCTCTCTCTTTGGTTGTTCCATATAATCTTTTTCTTTAATAAAAATATCAGAAAAGAAAGAAAGAAAGAAGAGTCATCACGGTATTTATCTGTTAGGTCACGCATTACTTATATCTAAAGTCCAAAGTCATGTTTCCATAAGATCATGCCAATCCAATTGGTAATATGTTGGAATGCTATTCAGCTGGGCATTTGAATCTATGGGAATGTTGGCCTTTGAATAAACTGGACCTTTCTATTTGTCCAAGTTTGGATGTGGAACCTGTGATGTCCCATTCAAGCAACAAGTAAAGGTCAATTTGCATATTTTCTTGACTGGTAGACAAGGTCATTGCACCTTTGCTCACTAATCTTGGCCCTCACTTCTTTTAGGTTGGTTTGTATGGCTGGCTTCGGTAAATCTTTTTTTCTCTTCTTTTGTTTTCCCTCCTTCAATGAATTAGTCGAATCCTGCTGTTCATATTTTTTTGTTATACCCTTTGATTGAGTTGTCTGCGTCTGGTTCTCTCAATATTTTGTGGCTAGAAGTCTGACTGATGCTAGATTATTGGATTACAGTGTCAAGACTGGACTCACCCAATTTTTCTGGTGGCATGGCCTTTAAGATAATGCTCAACATTCTTTAGGACACTGATGCTCTTACGATATTCGCCTCTTCCTTTCTTCCTTACGCCGGTGAATTTCTGCAGCCACCTAATATTAACCAAGCGTCCAAGTGTACAGGGCTCATGTCTTGAAATGATTTTCTCTTCTGATTTTCCCTGGTTTTGCTTGTTTTATGCGGTCATGAGCAGTATACTTCGTTGATTTAGTCTTATGCATCGTTACTCTGAAGTTAAATTTTGGAAAATCTATTTCAAAAGTATAATTTTTGTTCAGTTATTACTTATGTTATTTTGTCTGGTCATATATAATTTAACCTTGTTTATGTCCTCATACTTAATATTATTCGATTAAATTGAGGGAGTAGGATAACCAAAAGAAAAGCATGGCGGTTTTGGTTTTGGAGAGCTAAACAATGAAGGACAAACTCTTCTTGATTTCTCATTGGCGTATGATTTTAAGATTGCCAACACTTGTTTCAAGAAGAGAGATGAGCATCTCATCACTTACAAAAGTGGAGCCTCAAAGTCACAGATTGATTTTCTTTTGGTTAGGAACACAGATAGAAGACTTTGTAAAAATTGTAAGGTGATCCCCGGAGATGCTGTAACGACACAACATAGGGTCCTAGTCCTTGATGTGTGTATTATGAGTAAAATCCAAAAACGTCAACAAGTAGTAACACCAAGGATTAGGTGGTGGCAATTAAAAGGTGAGAAGCAAGATATTTTCAAGCGAAATCTTTTGGATAAAGAAATTTGGGAATCTCAAGGAAGTGCTAACATCATATGGGAGGATATGGCTAAAAAGATACAGGAGGTTGCAAAAGTAGTTTTGGGAGAATCGAAAGGTTCTGGTCTGAGAGATAAGGAGTCTTGGTGGTGGAATAATAGTGTACATGACAAAATCAAGTATAAGAAGAACTGTTTTAAAGCCATACATTTGTGTAACAATGAGGAAAATTGGGAGAGGTACCGTATGGCTAAGAAAGAAACTAAGAGAGCTGTGAGTAAAGCTCGTTCTAAAATTTTTGAAGAATTTTATAAGAACCTCGAGACGAAGGAAGGAAAGCAAAATATTTATAAGATTGTCAAGAGTAGGGAAAGAAAATCAAGAGATCTAAAACAGGTAAGGTGTATTAAGGATGAAGAGGGAAGAATTTTAGTTACAGATGATGAAATTAAAAATAGATGGGAGACTTATTTTTCTAAACTTTTCAATGATGGAGATGATTCATCTAGTAACTTGGAGGATTTAGTAACTGGTGAAGGAGAACAAAATTTGTCATTCTATCGAATAATACGTGATAAGGAGGTAAAGGAAGCTCTTAAGAAAATGGCAAATGGTAGAGCCAACGGACCTGATTGTATATCTATCGAAGCGTGGAAATGTTTAGGTGAAGAAGGGGTGAGATGGTTAACTAAATTATTTAATGTGATTTTACGGTCCAAAAAAATGCCTGATGAGTGGAGGAGAAGTACATTAATTCCTATTTATAAAAATAAAAGAGATATTCAGAATTGTACTAATTATAGAGGGATTATACTCATGAGCCACACAATGAAATTGTGGGAGAAAGTAATTGCGCACAGGTTGAGATTGGAGACAAGTATTTCTGAGAATCAATTTGGTTTTATGCCAGGTAGATCAACTACAGAGGCGATTTATCTACTAAGGGGATTAATGGAAAAGTATCGTTGCAAAGATAAAGATCTACACATGGTTTTTATTGATTTGAAAAAAGCTTATGACCGTATACCAAGAGAAGTGCTTTGGAAAGCGTTGGAAAAAAAGGGAGTACGGATTGCTTATATTAAAGCCATACAAGATATGTATGAGGGGGTAAAAACTAGTATAAGAACGCCTAGTGGTCAAACAAAGGATTTTCCTATAAAGATTGGACTACATCAGGGATCATCTCTGAGTCCTTATTTGTTCAACTTGATTTTAAATGTTTTGACGGAACATATTCAAGAGGAAATCCTGAAATGTATGCTCTTCGCGGATGATATAGTTCTTATAGCAGAGACAAGAGAAGAGGTTAATTGCAAACTTGAGTTATAGAGGAGGACATTGGAGTCGAAAGGTTTTCATCTGAATAGAAGTAAGACGGAATATTTATATTGTAAATTTGGTAAAGGACTATTCGACAATAATTTGGAAGTGAAATTGGAAGATCAAATTATACCTCAAGTGGAAAAGTTTAGATATTTGGGAGCCATTATTCAAAATGATGGCGAAATCAATGGAGATATTTCACATAGAATTTAAGCTGGGTGGTTTAATTGGAGAAAAGCTAAAGGAGTTATTTATGACCGTAAGTTTCCTAATAAACTTAAAGGAAAGTTTTATCGCACTGCTATCAGACCGGCAATGTTATATAGTAGTGAATGCTGGGCTCTAACGGGACAGCAAGAGTATAAAGTTGGAGTAGCAGAGATGAGAATGTTACGATGGATGTGCAGACATACACGTAAAGATAAAATTCGAAATGAGCACATACGCGAAAAAGTGAGGGTGGCATCTATTGAGGAAAAAATGGTAGAAAATCGGTTGAGATGGTTGGGCATGTACAAAGAAGACTAAGGGAGGCACCAGTGAGAAGAGTGGAACATAATTTTGAGTGCGATTAAAAGAGGTAGAGGAAGGCCTAAGAGAACACTCTTGGAAGTTGTTAAACGCGATCTCTTAATTAATAATATTTCTAAAAGCTTGATAAACGATAGAGCACAATGACGTCTTGCAATCCATGTAGCCGACCCCATCTAGTGGGATAAAGGCTTGTTGTTGTTGTTGTTGTTGTTGTCGTTGTCTGTTTCCTCCTTTAAAATTGATATTTTTATATAGTCAATCTGTGGTGCAGAAAGCTTGAGCTGGAGTCCCAAAACTTTTTGACTATGGGCGAACCATTAGTTTAACATCTGTTTTTAATAGATTCCAACTCAATGTTCTGAAAGCTCGACTTGGCTCAGCTTTCAGTAGTATATCTCAAGTCAGTATAGATGTAGAATCTTTAACTCATGGCAATTGATGTAGCATGTCTTGCATTATTGCCTTTCTATCAGATATCTAGATTGGGGCGACTGACTTCCTCTTGACGATTGGGTGCGACGGCTAATTTACCTATATTTATATACAACTTTACTTTTCAGCAGGATGTTTATTGCCTCTCTACTACTATTAGACTAGCGTGTGTAACTTCTTGAAGATAGGTTATGGCTTGGCTGATTTGTGTTGGTTTTATCTTGTAGAACCTCAAACGTGGAAGTTTTTCAATTTTCTTCATTTCATTACATTTACTCGTGTTATGCATGCTTTTCTTGTACAGTCCTTCCCCTTCTCATAATACATGTCTTTGGACTTTGATAGTACTTTTCTTTTAAATCACTTGGTTCGTTATCAAATGTTCTCCTATTTATTTATTTATTTATTTTTAAATTTTTGTAGGGCTCTTATGTCCTGAAGATGACAATGGAAGATGAGAAGGATGAGCAGTTAACTTGCATCAACTTCAATTTCACAATCGATTTTGGATCTACAGTGTCCAACATCTAAGTGTTCACGGTCTTCAGCAGGACTCGGGGGGTTGCTTCAACTTTGCATAATATTATTTTATTTGTTGAGTTTTTTGTTAAGCTGTGCATGTGTATATCAACTCTGAGGACCCTTGCCAAGTGGTGGGGAAACACAGTGAAGACGATTAAGAACATTCCTGTCAATAATGTTTTTAACATGAATGCTTGCTCCAACGTGAATATGAAGCATTTTCTTACACTCAAAAACATATGATCTTAAGCAAGATGTAAAACAAGGCAATCAAATGTAAAATTTTTGCGTTATTTCATGAACCTAACTCTGTTTATGTTTATAGTGTTAGGCTCTTAATACTCAATGTAAAACTTTATAGTCCATGCGTATCTAGTGAATTAGTAGGTTAGGTTTAACAAAATGTATAAGTTAGGTAAATAATATATAACACAATCTTCATATATTTTTAATTGAAAGTTTATGCGTGTTCAGTTTATCAGTTAGGTAGGCTTAACACAGTTTTTTAAGTTTATAAACAACATAAAGTCTGTATATAATATGATAAAGTTCATTTATTAATAATATAATGTTCATTTATTTCACGTGATTTGTGTGATTAAGCTAAATATTTGAAAAAAATTTTCAAATTCATGAATAATAAAAAGTCTGTATATAACGTAAAAGTATTTATTTGTTAACAACACAATGTCTATCAATCTCACATGGACTGTGCTGTTAAGTCGAACATTTGTAAAAAAATTTTAAGGTTATGAACAATAGAAAGTCTGTGTATAACATAATTAAGTTTATTTATTAACAATATAATGTCTATACATTTTACATGGTTCGTCTGTTCAAGTTGAAGATTGTCAAATAACATGACAAGTTCTATATATTACCAACACAATGTCATTTTATATAGCACACATGAACATCTGTGCAAAGTCCTTATATATTCACAATATAGTTTTATTCAATTTTTAGGAACAAATACATCACATCTGGATAATTTACAACTAAATTCACAATTGAATATCCAATATTAACAAGATAATGTTCATATTTTTATAATGTGTAACCCAATCTTTTGACTATTAAAAGATTAGAGGTTGAAGTTTTAGAAAATGCTACTGCACAGTAAGATGTAAAAGCCATCCTTCCTATAATCTAATTCATTGAGAGTTGTAATTAACTAATTCACAACAAAACATCCGTAAATAACATCAAAAGGTTCATAAATTTACAACACAAGGTCTATCTATATGATACACATAAATATTTGCAAAAGTTAATTGCAAAGTTTGCACAGCATGAATTTCATAAGTGATAACATAAATTTCATAAATAAAATCTACACCAGAACATGTATATCTGCTGTAGTCTGTATCAAAAACAACAAAAAGCCCATAAATAATAACTTGTTTTCATTAAATAAACATGAACATGTACTTATTACTTGATAAAATTGATATGACTTAAGCTCTCTCTGTGTCCTCTTTTGTCAAAATAAAGCTGTTCAGAAGCGGTAATGGGTTCACAATATGTAATAATTACATTAGCTTCTATGCCAAAATCAACACACCACTTGATCCATTCTTTCCACACTATGACAGGTCGTTTCAAGAAGCTAGTTAATGTAAGAGGGATGTAGTTGGCGAAATACCTGATTGTCCTATCCATAGCCATATGGATAATAGTGGATCATCCGTTCCTTTAAGCAAAAATGCTTCAAATGTGAGCTTGGGAAGGAAGAGAAAGAAGGAAGAGGGAGGAAGAAGAAGAGAGGGAACAGAGAAGCATCATGGGAAGGAAGATAAATTTACTTATTGTATCGATGTTAGAAGAGGAAGAGAGAGAAGGAAGTTGTTGTTTAGCAGCTGGTTATTAAAGGGACAAATTGGTCATTTCACTAAAAAACATAATTGCAAATGAGGTTTTTGGGGCCTCAAAATAATTTCACATTCTATTAGGCCTTGTCTGCAAATTTTTTATTTTTGAGGGCCCTAAATGCGATTTCCCCTACTATAAATTTATCAATGAATTCCTTAGGCTCTTGTTTATTTTAATATATTTTATCATTGGACAGGAAAAATTTTAAATTTATTAATTCTATCTCAAACAATTGATAAATTTTGAATTTTATTTATATTATATATACATATTTTAATAATGTATTTTTATTAATATTTAATAAAAATAAAAAATTAATAACATGTTTTATAAATACTCTCTCCATTCAAAAAAATAGTATTTTTAATCAAATTTTACTCCTAATAAAGTATTTACTTATCTTTAAACTAACTCTATCTTTTCATATTTACTTCTATTTAATAAATATTTTATCCTAAAAAATATAAATTAATCTATTCACTTGGGGTGCTTTTAAAAAAAGAAGATAATGATTATACTTTAAAAACTCAATATATCTTATATTTTTAAATATTTAACCTTTAAAAGATACCTTATATTTTTAAATGAAGGAGCAGCTCGTTCCCTTTTTACTTTCACATTCAATCGGCTTTGCTTTTGGTAGAAACTACCTCGTTTGTTCAGGATTGGTTTCAGTGCTCATCACATGGTGCTCGTCATGTGATGAAATTTGGACCTTTCGGATTATCAAGATGGTCTAGATTTAAAGTACTATTATATACTCCCTTCGTTAAAAAATGTAAGGCATTTTTTGAAGAGTTAAATGTTCAAAAATATAAGGTATTTTTAGTTTTTTAAGGTGTAATTATTGCCTTTGTTTTCAAAAGTATCTTTATTGATAGTGACTTTATATTTATTATAGGGTGTTTAATAGAGATAAATATGAAAAGATAGGGTTAGTTTGAAAATAAATAACCATTTTATTAGGGTGAGATTTGGTTAAAAATGCTTTACATTTTTGAATGAAGGGAGTATTTTTTATTTTATATTTATTAAAATAAAAATTAATAAAAATTATAAAATAATTTTAATATAATTTGACTTAGATTTAATTTGGAGGTTCAATTAAAATTTTTATAAATGATATATATTGACTATCCACATGTACTCTACACAATCCAGATTAACATTTGATTAAATTTGAATTGTATATAATACATTTGAATAATCAATATATATCAATTATAAAATTTTTAATATTAAATTGGCCTTTCAAATTAAATTTAAATCATATTAAAAATAAAAAATTTATTAAAGTATAATAGTACTTTAAATTTCATCACAGTGCGCTGAGCACAAAAATCAATTTTCGTCTGTTCCAACCAGAACAACACTTTCAGGTGTACTCTCTTTGATCCTATTTATAAATCATTTCTACCAACCTCATCAATACCAATATAATAAAAGTACAAGGAATAAAAGTAAGTAAAATTTCAAACATAATCTTAAAGTAAAAAATAAAAAGTAAATCGATCATATAATATTTTTTTTATCTTTTTCTCTCTTTTTTTTAAGGATAATTTAAAGATTTTAATTTAAAATAAAACAATCTCATTAATAAATGACTTATAAAATAAATCAGATTATATTTTTAAAGAGTGATTTATATATTGAATTGGAGGAGTATCGGTCTACCTGTATTCTGTAGCCTCATATGTTGTACAGTGTAGTCCTCAGTATCAAATAGGTCCCACCCTCTTTTTTTTCTTTTAGTTTTTTTTTGGGTAAAATTTTGCTACTGATTCTGATAATGCTGTTCCTCGAGGTGCTATTAATTTTCCGTACAAATGTGATTAATCCATGCAAATCCTCTTATATCTGGGAGATGGTAATTTTGATCCTGCTTTTAACATAGATTATTAGTATCCACCCTTCTGATTAATGCGACACATAAAATCAGGGAAGGATCCAGAACCAAACCAATAGGGAAGCCAAAATGCAAAATTACGTTATCGTGAGGGCCAAAATTAATTTTAACATTTTTAACCAAAACAAAAGAACAGAAACTCCTGGCGTTTGGAGTTCCGCGTTGAGTATTGCATGATTTCAGCTAATTTTCACTTGATTTTGAATTTCCAAGGCTGACGATTTTTTATTTTAAATTCACACTATTCATGTATTTTTATTTATTAAAGAGATTGCATTGCATCGTATAACATTATATATTTTTATATTTTCTTATTAAATATATATATATATATATAAATATTAATATGTTTTTTATCCAACACTTATAAAATATAGATATATATTATATCATTTAAATAAATTTTAATTTATCTAACCAATTTTTAGAAAAACATGGCATACAAATATTTGAGAAATTAAAAACAAAACAATTAAGGTGTGTTTGGTTTTTAATTTATCAAAAGTTTATTTGTTGAAAGTTTATCTGACAAAAGTCATTTTAATAAAAGTCAGTTGTTATAATAAAATTTGTATTTAAATATATTTTTTTAAAAATTTATTTGATAAATTAAAATTTTTTTAGATTATGATAATAAAGTATGCTATTAAATGTATAGTTATTAAAAAAGACATTAATTTATGATGATTTATAATTATTATTATGCAAATGTAATATATTTAAAATATTTTAAAAATATGATAAATATTTTAAATAACATAAAATTTGATCTATTATGTTAAAAACTTAATCTCTAATTATTTATAATATTTTAATTTATAATTTTAAAAAATGATAAATATTTATAATTTTTATTATACATTAATGTTAAAAATTAACATGATTAATTATTTAATTTATAATATTAAAAATTAATATCTAATTATTATTATTTAAATGATAATTATATTTTTAATGAATTAAATATTTTTTAAAATAAAAAAATAAGAAATTAAATTTAAAAAAATATGATTAAATAATATTTTACTTTTTAAAAACTATTGAATGGAGCTTTATATTTTTTTTTTTTTACGTTTGAGCTTATTTTAAAAGTTCTTTTACTCCTAAACAAATTTTTCAAACAGTTCTTTACATTTCAAGAGTGAAAAAATACTTTTGAAATGTGACTCTTGAAATGTAAAAAGTTAATTTACATGCCTCACTTAACAGGCGCGTGCCACCGCAGAAAAAGGTTGGGCTGGGAACAGCATTCAGTGCAGAATGTCGCCACCTTGTTCCAGGGGGATTGGTACCCGGTGGCTTGTTGTAACGCCCTTAGAGTGGCAGCGACGTGACAGTGCGTCCGAAGTGGGAGGGGAATTATTATAATGACATTAATTAATCAATCGATTAATTGAGCTGAAGAAAAGGGGCGGGGGGGGGGGGGGACGGAAAAGCGAAGAAGTGACACATCTTATCTATCAGCATCGCAGAGGACAAGAACCCCAAGGTGTCGCAGCCACACATGCTGATGCATCCAATTACCCAACCCTAGCCCTTTGATTTAACATTTCAGATTCTGCACTTTTTTATCCTCTTCCCTCCTGCCAAGTCATCAGTCACTCAAACCCCTTATCCTTCCACCAAAGCCAAAAAAAAAAAAAAAAACTTCACCGCCCAAATATAAAATGTAATTAATATAACATCTAAAAAACTATAATAAATTTCTGGGGAAAAAACCGCGACATGCAATATATTTTATAATTCATAAGTAACATAAATTATTTTTTACAAACGTCTATAAAATTATATTTTACATAGAAATTAATTAATATTTACAGGAATGTATCATTAATAATGAGTCATTAATTACGCACGTGTGTATACTACTAGACTTTTAACCACCAAAAAAAAAAAGAAATCATAACTATGACTACATAAAAAATATACATATAAAAAAGAAAAACAAGTAGGAGTTGGCACATGAAAAATATTATATTCTAGATTGCCCCGCATGATAAACTACACTATTCAAAAGTGGCTCACTTGGCAAATAAATCACCGCCTAGAAGATGCCCAACAGAGAAGAGAATTAGGGTTATGGGATGTTTTATTGTTGTACCAGATGTCCTGAGCAGCACAAGTGACGCAAAATGTCTCTCACATGTCTCCCTCTGAGTCAAGGATTCAGGACGATCGCAGACACGGACAACCACGACCCCATTCGATTCACCCCGCAACATAACCCTATACATATCATCCCTGTGTACATGCATTCCCCTTTAATTTCACCTTATCATTATTCATCATAGCCACCCCACTTCCCCTCAGTACTGTTCCCACCCACATCGCGCGTCACTTCACTATATGACCCAACCATTTTGCCCCGACCCAATTGGTCATGATATATAATTTCAACTATTTTACTCTTCTTTGGATCTCCACTACTCGTTCCTCATCAACCGCCTTATTACTTGATGTACATTACTGTTGAAATGCTCATTTAATTTGTTGCATGCGTTCTTCGATTGGCATAGTATGTACGTAAGCTTGTTAGATCCCGGAGTCTGAGTTGGGCATCAGTTTTCGTACAAGACTGTGGTCTTCTTTCCTCCGTGTGAATGTAATTTCATCCGAAGTTAGTAATAGCGAGCATTGATTTGTGCCTGGAAAAAATTTGTAAATGAAGTTTTTGGCAGAAGGCAGAGCGCGTACTTGTTAAAAATTTTATGCAGGCTGGAATTGGCTGCATCGTTGTTGCTTGCGGTGTCAGTATATTGTTCTGCGTCATTATTCTTTTACTATTTTCCTAGTAGTGCTAGTTGTAATAATCGCAATAATATGATTGATTCATAGCCATTTTGCATCAGAAAAGAAACTTTCGGCAAGGAGTCTTTCTTTTCTTGTTAGTTTTACTTTTGTAGGAGAAGCTGGTCAGAACATATTGCTATGCGAAACCCACTTCCTTACGCGCAACGGGAATTGAAATGCGCAAGCCGCGATGTGACTTGTGAGGATGAGAGGGCTAGAGATGACGTCCTTAATTAATTTCCTATGTGTAAACAAGAAAATTCGATCCAACCAATTAATTTCAGACGTTGCTTGGCAGAAAGGTCTGTAAATTATTCAGATAAAACAAAAGGAAATATTACTGACGAGGAGAGTCGTTTCAGGAACGCATTGCTCGCTTAAGTTCAACATGTAATAAATGCAATCACAAGAGTAGAAATTGTTTCATGACAAGTTGAAGACGCAATACAAATATATATAGATGGTATCAAACATGTGGGCGAGGCTGATCGATCGAGGTTTCCAGAAGAGTAGTCTCCCCTATCCACTTGTATATATGACTGGGAAATTGATCAACCTCATCACTTTCTACTGATTCAGGTCTAGCATATGAAATTCTAGCTGATACTTACATGCTTCCATTTTGATATCATCGTCAATATAGGCCATTAGATTTTTGAGTTCCCTCTTCCTGGTCCAACTTTGCTTGCTTGTTGCCATCCAGCTTTAATCCAATGTGAATATGGGGAAAATGTGCCCACTGCATGATTATTCCACACAATCACAAAAGCAACACATTAAAGAATTTAATAGGATACTTTATGATACGTATTATTCCCTCCAAAACATAATATTAAGTTATTTTTTAAAAATTTTATTTAGTCCAAAATATAGGGTGTTGAATAAGTGTTATATATATATATATATATTTTCAATTACACCCTTATTTTATTAAGTAATTAATGATTGTATTTTAAATAAGTCAAATGTTATGTTTATTACACTTAAGGACATAATTGAAAAAAAAATGTAATAATTTTTAGAAAATCAAATTCACATAGTCAATAAGAGGTGTAAACTCAACCGGTCATATATTGATTTAACTAAAGCGTGGTTTAAATATCATTTTTCTTATTCACTTCAAATCTTGTCCCTTGTTTTTTTATGCCTAATTGATCAAAGGAAGCATGCAATGAAATCACGAGTTTAACAGATCATGTAAAACATTATTTCATATTATTTACTATAATTTAAAAATGTGCAACATTGATTGGAAGTTGAGTTGACTTATAACTATATAATATACAATCATGCGTGAACATGCATCAATAAAACACCATTCATGGCGCATTTCTATAGTTTGGGTTTGATTTCATTTAGAAAAGAAATCTTTTTGATGCATTGTATTGCTAGTTACTGGAACGCCATCAAATCCCATATGGGAAATACTTGCTGCATAAATCTGTCAAGAAATCAGAGAGACTTTTGAAATTTTATACCCGAAAAAAAATAAGACTGGGGGAAAGACGATTTAAATTACCCTTTGAAAAGACAGAACAGAGTTATTTGAACGGATAATTAAGATTCAGAATAATAAAAAAACATTTTTTTATAACATAAAAAATTAACTATTTGAAAGGAATCACGAGCATCACCCAAATATATATATATATATATATATCATACCAAATGCAGAGAAAAAGGATAAAAAAAGATAAGCGGCTTTCGAGCAACGGTCTTAATTTATGATTATAATATACGAACAATTATTGAGCATAGAAAACATATAGAGAGTGCAATCAAGTTAAACTTAGGTTTGATGCTTTTTTACCTACGGATCGCATCAAATAAAGTGCTTATTCCAAATTACTCCTTTGACCAACCCCAAATGATATGTCACTTATATCATTTGAGTTGTATTTTCGATCGTATCTCTATGACAACGTTTGGTGATAATAATGTATTATTTTGGCCTAAGCTCTGATCCCCCCCCCCAATTTTTTTTAAGAAATTTTTTGAGTTTTTTTCTCTTATCCTGATATATAGCCTATATATCCGCAAACTATGGCTTTGTAATATCTGCATGTGCATTTTGATATCGTCTAATCGATGAGGTATAATTAACCTAAACATGGATATGGAAATTTCTTACATTAATGGCTGGGATTTTGAACTTCCACCTTCCCCAAAAGAAATTGGGTAGACAGAGTTGTCTTCTTCTTAGGGGCCAGGAAAAAGTAGACTAAGACTAATAATCGCTCTCTCACACACATATACACACGAGAGACAATCTCCATATGGGCTGTTTATTATTCTACACTTTTGACATGTCTGATAAGTTTTTGCCTGTAAAAAAATTTGTCTACTAAGTTAATTAACTCGGGCATTTAAATCATATCATTGATTAATCAAGTAAACAATTTCACCATGTAGTCAGTTTAACCATGGAATATGTGGTCTTAATAAAAGCGCGAGCAAAAATGGAAGCAGCTAGCTGGCAATTAATTAATAAGAACTCACGTTTTTGGCCGCGGTGCTAAACGCCTCCCTGTGGCTGACATCGGGGTTACTAGCCTTAATCCTCTGGATTTCCTCCCTTCGACGAAACAAGTCACAAATAAGAACTAGCTACCCAGGCATTATGCGAATAAGGTCATAAACAGTGCAATACATGTTTAATTAAAACGGTGATAAGAAAGCTTAAATACTTACTTGATGAACCTGTTATAAGCAGAAGGAACTCGTTGTCTCTTCTCAGGGGCTGCAATATTCGTGAGATTATTTTAATTCAGAATTATTATACTAATTGTGCCTTCATAGAAAGTTATGCCATTGATCATGAACAAAAAAAATTAGTCGAATATGACACACAGATGGGAGAATCACTCGGAAACGTGAGGAGTTTCAGGTCAAGTGCATGACTGATCACATATAGATGAACTGCCGAGCAGTGAAACTGGTAATTGAAAACCGTGGTTGTGTGTGTGTTCCCAAGACGATTTATTTGATAATCATTGGCATTTCATAGTTTGTATATATCCAAGGCTCGTTTATTTGCTCTCCCAGCAAGCTAGCTAGCTATTTAGCAAACATTTCTTGTCGTGATTGTCCAAGCCACTTCTGGAAAGCTCTATGATAAAGATTGGACCATATATGATCACTTTACCTGAGCTGTTAATATTAACTGAAAAATGAATTCAGATAAGCTCGCATATGATATGTTCTAGGGCACAGCACCGTGCTATCAATTAAATAGGATGGGTCAATTTCTTTACGTAAGGTCACCATCTAAGAGGGGGCCATATAAATTGAAGAAAATAAATTAAATAGGGTGCCCAATATAGGTACTGTTGTACAAAGAAAAGTTTGATACTCAGACATGAATGACCACTCTCATGAAAAACTCGTTTTATGACAAGTGGCCTCAATGATAAGGTCGTTGTGCTTGCTCATATATTAACTTCTGCCAGTTGTGTATTGCATCCAAGTCTTTCTTTTTCGGTCTTAAAACTCAGTGTATTACAAGAAGTTCGCATTGTTGTTCATTTAAACTTCGACACAGAAGTAACAATATAATTTCATTCATCATGAGAAACCAAAAGCTATATAGAAAGGAGAGAACGCTCGAGAGTCACTTACGACGAATGGGAGGAATCCTATGTTGTTCATGCTCTGCAGACTCAAATGCAGAAAATTTACTGCTTTTTGAAGATGATCCCACCTCTCTGTTGCATGATTCTTGTTTCTGTAACTAATCAAGAACCAAACTTTGGTATCATCCAATTGAACACTTATACACTAAGGCATACATATATTTATTATTTATATATAGCCGGGGCTGAGCATTTTGCTCGGGGAGTTCGAATCAATGGAAGTAAAGATATCAACGAAGAAACAATCTCATATATATATATATATATATATTACACGCGTGTGTGTGAAAGGCGGATGCGCACACTCAGACGATCAAGAAGGAAGCGGTGAAATACCTGAAGTTCTTGAGGAGGGAATGTTTGGAGAGATGCTCCCATGTTAACTGACAGTAAATTAGCACAGTGCCCACATCGAACCGTCACTATGTTAAAGAAACTGCTGCATGGAACACTTACCTGCCAACACCCATTTATCAATACAGAGCAAACAAATTAAGCTATCATCTCAATGTATAATTAGAAACCAATAACCGTAACAGTTTATCGATTTCTGTGCTGCATACATATAGGAGGATTATCAAGAACTTCTGCTATCATCTAGTCCCAGCAAACATATTAAGAATGAAAAGTTTCAAAAACCCTTTATCATTGGAATCTCTTCTAGCTAGCTAGTGATAATTACAGTGCTGCAAATTTCATCACATTTGTTAATTTGAAATCAGCAATCACTATATATCTGTTTTGTAGAGCAAGGTTAAGACAGGAGCACTCGGAGAAATAATAAAGTTTTCACACAACCGTCATGCAAGAACCAGAAATTCAATAAACCGATGAAAATCAAAGTATAGAAGACAAGAAACAGAAGGAAAAAGCATGAGAGGGAAGTGAGAGAAGTAAGGTTTTGTCTTTTACAGCGCGAGGCCTATTTTTATGGGGCGTCCATATCCAGCTAGCTAGCTAGCTCAGTAGTCAGTGTGAATTCAATGTACATGTTAATTTGGAGCAAGCTCATCAGGAACTGACATGGGTAAATTAAAAGCGAGCACTCTCACAATGTCCCCTTGTTCTGGGTACGCATGACTTTTTGGCTGACACTGCAAGGCAAGATGATAAAAGATAGAAATTGTAAGCTCATAGCAAGGAGGAAAGAGAGAAAGAGAAAGAGAGAGAGAGAAAGAGGTGAAAATGACATGACTGGAACAGATACCATAAGGGCCACGATGATCCAACAACATTAACCCACTCCATCACTGCTTTCGAGAAGATGTAGCTGGACTAGCTATGAATAAAGAAGCGCTTTGATGATGGTGAAGGTGAATCAGATTAATCTCGATGCTCTTTTTGCAGTGATTTGAGATCTGCATTTGTGTAGGAGAGAAAGAAAGAGGATGCTTTCTCAAAAGGGGTAATCTCACCAGAGATCTCTAGTTGAAAGGAGATTAAAAGAAAGCATATTCTGGTTTGGCCTGGAATGGCTGGCTTTATAGAAAGAAAGCCAAACACTGCCCTCTGTACTTAAAGGAAGCAACAATTCTGAAACTGCGAAAAACTTTGATGTTATACGATCATTGAAAAAGAGATGCTTCACTGGCAAATCATGACCAACAGAAATACTTATTGCCCACTACCGCCCAATCGATGGCTCATGACACAAAGGAACGAAATAGGCTGAGGAGAGAGAAATCGTATACCGCATGTCATCACATGGATTTGCATACGGATTCCAATGTCTGAGCTGAGCGTAGACACAAGTACGGCAGAATTAACCAAAAAAAAAAGAAAAAAAAAAACTGATAAACTAAAGCAGCGAGGCTGTAGGCTTTGCAATATATGACTGAGATCTTGCATATGATGCCATATGCTTCTGCAAATTAAATAAAAGAGGGTTAAGGAGGCTGAAATACTTTCATATTGGAAGAACCCTAGAACACGAGGGTAGCACTAGCATTCAAATTTCCTTTTTCTTTTTTTTTTTAAGTAAGAAATTTGAGTGCTAGGGGCTTCTGCTTTGTGTTCGTCTATTATTATATTAATAAATATATATTGGAATTGTTTTCTTCTTCGATGAAAACATCCACAAGTGATATTCTTCAAGCTACTGTGACTATACATAATATATGATTTCCTTTAACCAAAGTCTCTCCCCAGCGGCCAGATGAAGTTCTTGGCATTACTGAGCTCATGAACCAAAGTGCAAAACCCAGTTTAAATTTCTCATAAAATATAAGAAGGGAATAATAGAACTCTCTGGTCTAAACTCCATGGGAGTAGCCAAGAAAGTGACTTGAGTGATGGATTCGATTTCCAAGGGAAAGTGAAGCACAACAGCGCCCACAGGCTTTGCTTTGCATAAA
>NW_026556354.1:0-37610 GCF_029017545.1 Prosopis cineraria | reverse complement strand
AGTTGAATTCGTCTCTTAATGCTTTGCGTAATTCAAAACATAAACGGTGATTAAGTAATAAATCAATGCGTCAAATTGGGATCTCGTAATAGTAATAGGGGCACAAGCTCCAACCTAAAACTAAGGCCAAACGTGCTTTATTTTTTTTTTTCAAAAGAAAAAAAAACCAGAGAGAGATCAAAATTGAGTAATTGAGTTGGCCAAAAAAAAAAAATTGAGTAATTGACTATTCTTAATTCCTTTTTCTTTGTTGGAAAAAAATTATAATCATCAATTCTTATAGTTTTATTAATTTTGTTTTTAATTCTATAATTTTTTCAATATTTTGAAAACTCAATAATTTTAATAAAATTGTGTGATATTTGTTACTTAAATCTCTATAATTTTAATAGTTTCAATCCTTATAAAAATCAAACATATTAAAAAAATTATAGAGAGTAATAATTATATTCTATTTTTTAAAGAGAGTACTTCGTTCCTTACTAATGAGTATTATTAGTACCTTTCGTGTCATATCAAAATTGACGCAATATATATATAAGGCGAATGACGCGGGGAATATTTGGCGCCTCGGGTGTGCTGGGAATGATCCACATGTTTTCCCAGCCTCCGCGGTAAGGAGAAAGCGTGTTGTTCTGTTGTTCTCCTTATTTGTATTCTTGGTTCAACGAAGGCAAGCGCGCCTGCCAGTGCCACGCTCAGTAGAATTACGTTAAATCGTTATATTTAAAAAAGTTTTAATATTAATATAGGTTGCATTTGAATTAGTGAATTTAAATTTAAAATTTAGATTTAAAATTTAAATACTCTAAATTATTTGTTTGGATAATATAAAAAAATTTAAATTATAATATTAAAATTCTTTATTTGGATATTAAACAAAATTTTAAATTTTAAATTCTATGTATGAATTTAAAAGCAACTCGAAACACGTCGATGGTCCAATCCAAGTTAAAGTCGGCAGTTTGGATAGCTTACTTCCATCAGGAGTGGATCGTTAGTGCCAACCGAGACCGGATGGCCTATTTAAAACAAAGATCAAACTGCTAGCATTGAACCGGACAAAATTGTTGGTGTCAACCAGGCCAACACCATCGGTGCCAACCAAGACTAGACAGCCTCCTCCCACCATAACCAGTTTGACAACTTCGACAAGGACCAAACCAGCGACCTTGACCCTCAACAAAGACAAGGACATGACTATTGGTGTTGACTAGGATTGGATCGTCAGTGATTTGGTCTAAGTAGACGTCGTTGATCCGGTACCAATCGAAGTTGTCGGTCCCAATCATGATGGGAGTCGGCCATTAGATCTCAATCACAGGGGGTTGTCTAATCCTAATTAGGCTCAAAAGTCCAGTCTTGGTCATTACTAGCAATCTTGTCTCGGTTAGTGCTGGCGATCTGGTCTCGATTGAAGTCAACTGTTTGGTCTCGATTGTCTCCTATGCTCCTGTCCCTATCGATGTTGGCAATCTGGTCTCGGTGGAAGTTGGCTGTTCTATAATGGTCATCCCTTGCTCGTTAGTCCTGGTCAACACCGGTGGTCTAATCTCAGTGGAAGTAGGCTGTTCGGTCTTAGTAGTTGCTAGCACTCCACTCCCGATAGGTGTCTGCATCTTGTCCTTGTCAACGCCAGTGGTTTAGTCCTAATAGAGATTTCCAGTTTAGTCCAAGTTGAAGTCGTTAGTCCTGGTTTTAAGATCTCCCTTACTAATTTTCAATTTACTCTAAAATCGAGGCAATTAAATGATTAATCTAAATAGGATTACCAAGTTTACAAAATTTATAAGATAAAATTCCAAGTTTTTGAAGATTTTTCAACATGTTAAAACGTCTTTACAAGTCCAAATTAGAGTGTGAATAGCATGCAAAAGCATATGAATACAAAAAGAGCCAAAGCATTTGCAAAATATTTAAAAACAGCAAAACAATGCAGAAAAGCAAAGGTGTGCCATGGCTTGTCAAATATGCATAGTATAATGTGTTTTCTCTATGCCATGCTCCACACCTTAAGTGCCATGTGCCGTGGCACATTGTACATTTTTTATAGCAGTATTGCTGTCATTTGATAGTAACAAGGGCAGATTTTCAACGTGCCCCATTTTTTTAGCTGACGTCCATTGAGGCAATCTAGGTATCTAAATAGAGCTTTCTCCTAACTCTAGCCAATGGTGCTGATTTCACAATTATAACATTTTTCAAGCAAAAGTTAGACACTCATTTCAAAACTCACTCCTTTTCAATCTTATTACACAACTTGGGTGCCCAATTTCATGTTTCAAGTACCATGAGCCTAATTTACACCCCAAACCACACTCTATAAGCCATAATGAACCTGTTCAATACACCATATCTCACAAATAATATATATAACATATTTTCAATGCTTAACCCCTAAATCATAAAAAATAGAAAGAGGAGCCACAATAACATAAATCATTCAATAAACATCATCAATCATATGTAATACTCATTCCTTACTTGAACTAATATTTTGACCTTATTTTAGATGTCACAATCAATACATATACACCTTTCGACCCAAAATACTCAATTTAACACTAATCAATACATAGTGAAAACTTCTAGTTGACAACATTATCAATACTTATACGCATATTACTCAAAACAAAAGAGGCCTACAATTTTATAATTGAAATCCTAAGCTTTAGTCAGTTTTTCCTTGGTCTTGTCTCAATGAGCTAGCTCTTGTAATACTGAAGAGAAAGGGGTGAGTACAGTTACTCAGTAATTAGGATCTATCTAACTTATATTAATGCATGTCAATTAATCTAAATACAAACGAAAACAATTGTCATACACACGTCAAATTAACATGTTCAAGCACCTATTTGCATTTTACATCATTAGAAGCATATATTCATGAAATGACACAATAGCTCATTTTCACTTTGTTACAAAACTAACCACTTGTTTTTATCATGAGGATCACAACATAAACAACCATATGCCCTTTTAATCACACTTTGCTTATATCCTCCTTATGCCTTCGATATGAAACTGTGGGCTATTACATACTAAGATCGTCCATGTGATGAGACTACTCTAGCTATTTAGTGTGAGAGGTTACTCAGCCAAATCACACACTGCAAGGTGTTATTCTCCCTAAACTAGCTTTCTCGTTGAACAAGTGAAAGAACTTAGTTAGGTTCGAGTTCCTCATAAAATAAGTGGATAATAAAACATTGAGGTCCAGGCACACCATTGAGCTCCAATAGTAGCCTTACCACATGGATTGCAACTCACTACTTCTCTTCCTAGGCGACCTCCCGCCTCTCATGATCATGCAGTGCATAAAAATGCAATTTCTCATAGTATATAAGTAATCACTACATGTGCATACTTTACCTTCTTATCATACTCACATTACTCAAGTTCATCACATAATTATATAATACATATCATCAAACTCTATAACACATTATGTCATTGAACTTTATTTCCAAACACTCATGGAACTCCACATTTTAAAAATCATTAAACTCAACATTGCTCACATTTCATTGAACTCTATAAACACGTCACATCATTGAACTTCATTTACAAACATTCATAAAACTCCATATAAACCATGCCATTGAACTCCGCAAACACTATTTTATTGAACTTCACACGCATTAAGTAATTGACTCCATAAAAATATAATATTTAATTATCAAATATTTTATACCACACTTGCATGTGAAATAATTTCATGCATTTCATTTATAACATTTAAATTAATAAATTAATTAATACATAAAAGTGTAAGGAAGATTTTCTCTCAATTACATCAAACTTTTGAGAGTTCAAAGGTTTACCCTTTAACTACACACTTTTAAAGCTAATCTAAACCTGAATGGTGCCAAGTTGTAATTACTCTAGATTTAATCACAACATTAATCATCAATACCCTTTGTAGATAATTTCCAATTTTCAATATCTAAATCAATATTTTCAAATCTCACAACTTAATCTTCTCTTATATAAGAGTACTTATAGGGTTTATTATCTTCTTCTAACTCCCATAAATTTTATTGAACTTCCAACTGGCCATTAATGGCATCACATTGATCCAATCACCTTATTTATGGTAGATTTTTACGTATTTATGGCTCCCAACTACCAAAAATGTATAGAGCCATAAATGCTAAGCTTAAATAACTTAAAAAACTCTCATTAACTTTATTTAAGTTAATATGTTCAAACCCATAGACTCTATGGATCTAAAATGATCTTCCTCAAATAAACCCTAACTCCCAACATTAAGAAAATGTAAGAGGAAGGAAGATTTAGGCTTACAAAATTTACCTCTAATGTTTAGAACTTCAAAATACTTTAAATGCTTTCACAATCCAAGCCTTAATAGAGCTCTCTTGGTCTGCTACTTCTCTCTCACTTAAATCTCTCTCTTTTTCCTCTGTTTTTTGTATCTAACTCGTGTATGATAAAATTGAGAATTTGACCATACGTCGTGTCGTGTGATATATGGTACAAAAAATCCTAATTCTTGCCCTGATGACTCATGAGCCATAGCATGGGACATAGAGCCATTCTTTTTTGTTTTTCTCACTTTTTTGACATTCAAGTGGCCAAACTTCACTCTACATTTAATCCTAAGATTGGAATCACAACTCAAAACATTTGTTAGTTTCTTGTAGCCATACACCGCATGAATTTACTTAATTATCCTTATTTACTCAACTAATCTAGGGTGAAATTTTCCTAGATATTACACTAGTCACGGTGATCCAATCTTGGTTATAGGCAACTATTTAATCTCGATTAGCGTCAACAATCCTATCCTAATTGGTGACACAGTCCTATCCCAATCTTCGCTGGCAATCAAGTCTCGATAGAAGTCAATTGTTTGGTCCTCATTGGCATTGGTGGCGGTTGGAGTTCAATCTTACTCACCTTTAGCAATCTAGTCCTATTCGATGCCGTCAATGGGCCAGTCAAATTACAAAGAAATTGAGGTAGAATTTGAAATAATGGGCATTTAGAAAGGATTTCCAATTAAAGTTAAGGTTTAATTTTACTCATGTTTTATTTTTTAAGAACGCTGCACCTTGTACTCTTAAGTGGGGTAATTTTTCCCCTCAATTATTTTTTTGGAGGGAAAATGTCCTTTTGTTAATGTGCCATGAAGTCTCCCTTTTTCTCTAATGATGTGTTATGGTGTGGGTCCCAGCAAATAGTCAAACTTTACTAATTGGAAGCCAAGTCCTCTAACCAAGCCATCTTTCCCTTTTACATTTATTGATTGCAATATATATATAGAGAGAGAGAGAAGCCCAGAATTGATTCCATAAAATAAGCTGGTGTAAAGGGCATCAAATGGATTAAACATATAAAAAGAGTTTAAGAATTCTTTTCATCGTGTTTGCTATGCGATTAATCACATACCTCTTAATCAACCCTGATAAACCCATTTATGGTATGTTCCTAAAAAAACAAACATTCAAAAGGTTTAAAACACTTGATCAGATCTAGAAACAAAAAGACGGTGATCCTTAGGTCTCTATAATTGAGGTCAACTCTTTATAATAATGGTGGCAAAAATTCCTTACTTTGCTATGCTTTTGTGCATCCTCGTAAGCTTATCACAACCTAAATAACACCTAATAGTAATTTGATTCACTATTTTTTAGCAAATCATATGCATTAACAAATAGAAAAATATTTAGAAAAAAACTAAAAAGAAGAACATTCCAAAAATCTAAAGAAGACCATCGAATCCAACAAGATGAAGCTTGAAGGAGATGGAAGAGGCAGAGATTTACACACATATGGAATTGCAGGGAAGCTAGAGGAGATAGAGGTCAAAAAATAAAAGATTAAAGAGATGGATGTTAGAAGAGGTTACGCATTGAGGAGATGGAGGAAGACGGAGGTTGTATATAGAGGTCGGAGGTAGACATCGATGGAGTTGTAGTCGGAAACTATGGTAAAGAAATGGTACAAGACGGAGTAGCTAGTGGAGAAAAGGCGAGAGGCCATCACAGCACCTATAACTTCAATGCCTATCCACCAAAATTTGGTTGGTGTCATATTGATAAGGTTCTAATATGAAGTTCCTATAGATTATGGAAGAGACAATGATGATAGAGACTCAAATTTCACTGATCAAAAAGGCTAAATGAAATATTTTGCTGAGAATGATTAAGAGGAGGCCCACTCCATGACACATAATAAGAGGAAACAAGAGACTTCATGTGTGATGACCACACAAATAATCAGTTGATTAAACCACATTATCATGTAATTAAAGCTAATGTCCCCAGTTAACCATTACCATAGTAGGAAAAAAATAACTTAATCATGGTTATAAGAAACAATAACAAATAAAAACTCTTTCAAAATGGGATCTCAATTAAAATTGATTTTAAAAAAACATTGAGCTCAAAACAACAAATCAAAGTAATAAAACAAACAAAAGCACAAGGTAACCTATTAATAGGGTTACTCAACAGCATAAAGGCAAAATAATCAATTCACATGACTTAAGCATTCTACTATAGCTGAACTCAATCATGAACATCATTAACTTCAAGATCACATAATTATTAATCACAACATTTTATAGCCGTATCACAAGCCTTAAAGCTTAGGTTAAACATTCCGACTAGACCTATAATATTCAATAATATCTCAAGTATAATCTTACACAATAAAATCCACTAGCCACAGCACAATATGTCAATAAATCAATCATGAATTCAATAACGGCTATAATTTTAGCAAAAATTTAAATGCACAATATGTTCCTAGGTTGGCAATACATGAATGTAATACAATTGTTCTCTATGTACATATCAACTAAGAGGCATTGCTAATACAATTACTAGTTGTTGCCTCCAGCTCTTTTCCCTTGTCACTTACTTGACCTTCACCTATAAATGTTAAATACTAGGTGAGGTAAACATCTCAGTTATCAAAGAATCCTACCTTTTAACATATACATGCCTAAGCATTTAAGGGCGTGTAAAGCAGGCAATTTACAATCACATAACATGGTCATGTATTTAAGTATGCATGATCAATTAATTTTCCCCTTGTCTCCTTTATCTATTTCTATGGGCTATAATTCATAATAGGACCTATCCGTATAATCAGACTAGTCCAAGCTTTTTAATATTAGAGGGGTAACCCGAGCAAAGGTTACCGTTCCCTTAACTTGGACCATGAATCCCTTGTTAATCAAATTCTCACAGGGTATGTCATATTTATTGTCGATTACACATACCCACTCCTAGAGTGAGTATCATTGGCTAAGCTAGAACTACACCAAACTCCCGTTAGAGCCGATGCTACAGTTATTCAATACTAGGAGCAATCCAAGTATTGTACATGCCATGTGGACTTACAATATAATAATCTCCCAATTAAGGTGAAGTCCCACCTATTTCATTTCTTAAACATTCAACAATATATCATAATTTCAATTATGTTCCATAATACAACTCCATATGTCAAGTAATCACAATTTCTAATCAACATGCTTAATTTCATTTACATATACATACTTCACAATTTATATTTAAAAAGTTCTCATAATTTGCAATAGAGCATAACTAACTTAATTTATCTGCATTTTTAACAAATTAATTTATACTCACTTTATATATTTTCTAAAACATCAAAATTGCATCTACGCATATAACATAAATTTCATACTTTTCATAAGATTAAAAATACTTAAAAACATACATATGAGAAAATTTAAATTTTTGGTTACCTTCACCCCTTGAGTCACTCAAAAGAGGCAATTGTAGATTCAATCTATGCTTCAAGAGCTCAAAAAAATTTAGTCTACAATTTAAACAACTCAAAATCATTAATTCTCTACCATTAACATAAATTTTCATACCATTTATTTCATTTAAAATCTCAAGTCTCATTTTGTTGAGAAATTTTGATATCTAAAGGTTCCATTAACTTATTTAAACTCCAATGAGCCTAACCAAACCCGTTGTCCACTTATTTATTCCACAATTGACTCAATTTTGGGTTACTCCAACATGCTCAAAATCACAATTAAATTCAAGCTAAAACTTCTAAAATGTGAAACCCCAATTCCAACCAATATCATCAACCACCTCAAAACCCTCACTTGATTACAAACTCTAACCTCAAACTCTCTAAATCAAACATTTGAACAAATTTCAACTGAGTAAATACTTTTCCATTAACATATTTAAACTCAAATTAATCGATTAAAACTATCTCAAATTCAAAATTATAGAAAGCTCCAAATCCTTCACTATTAAGAATTCTGAAAATGGAAAAGAAAATAGCTTAGAAAAATATTTAAAAAATTTAGCTAACCATAGAAAGTTTAAAATCCTCCTCAAGATATCATATAATTGAACCCACCCCCTTAGAAATCTCCTCCTTCAGTCGAGGCCCTTGTTTCGCGATCGCTCCTCTGTTTCTTTTCTTTCTGCGCAGAAACAAAAGTGAAGGGGGAGGAAGGGCTTTGCCGTCTTATATAATGGGTGGGGCCCATTATGAAAATATGCACCCCTTTTCTTATTAAAAATAAATCTCTCCTTCTTTTTCAATTTCTTAAAAACATGTTAGCATTTTCTTTTTCTCTTAAAATTCTATCCAATATACTATTTATTAGACTATTCAAAAAGTTAAAGGATTGAATTATTTAGATACTTTGTTCAAATAAATTTTTTATATTATCTAAATAATTGTAATCTTTTAAGCGAGAAATAATTCACATGATTTATTTAATCTCACTTAATTTAATTATTTTTTTCCTTTTTTAAAATATCATGACTTGGTACTATATTGTTAAAATTTAAATCTTCTTTGATGAATTTTCTTTCCTCATATAATTATTTGATAAATTTTAATTACCATGAAGTAATTACATGAAAATCAACAATATTAATAAATATTTACTACCTTTAATTTTGTACTTCTTTTTCATAAAATTATACTTTGATGCTTTAAGAAATAATCATAATCAATCTATCTTGCTTAGGATTTTTTTTTTCTCAATTTCATATTCTATTTCATTAAATCATAATCATATGTGCCTTTAGACCTTGGACAACATAAATTAAGTTACCCTAAACCTCAATTTACTTAATAAATTATATTCTAATTTTACTTAAATTTTGGGATAAAAAAATTGAGATGTTACACACAGCATACTAACAGAAGGGCATTTTTTGTCCTCACAAAATAGTTTAGAGGAAAATTATTCCGCTCAAGAGTATAGAGTGACCATCACTCCTAAAAAATAAGTATAGGGATAAAATTAAATACTAACCCTTCAAATTATCAAGAGATTAAAGTAGAATTTAGATTTGGGTCACTCTATATATCCAAACATAACATAAAAGTAAATAATCCAAAATTATAGATCTAGAAGCGTTTAGGACTTTACACTCATCTTTTATATAATATTCCTCTTTAACTTTTGAAAGTAGTGTAATCTAATCTATGCCTATCACACCCGGATCATGCCTTTTCTGAAGATGGAAGGTCGATAAAATATAAGAAAATGAGAGTTGCCACCAAAGTTTTTAAGAAACCTTGAAAAATCATATGATGAAAAAGGATGGTTTGCGAAAGAGTTCGAAAGTTGATTGTGTATGGGAAAATTGTTAGGCACCCCATGATATCCGTTCATAAGAATGGTTACCCTAAGTTGATTGTGCAAATTAATTAGTCTTTTAATAATATCTTAATTACCCTTTAATCACATGCAAACTAAAGATAAAAAATTATTTATTTACATAGGAAAACTTGACTTAGGATCAAAGCCTAAGGTCTATATACCTTGTGATGAGGATCAAAGTCCACATAGTTCAAAATATCATTATTTAAGTTTTCTTTTACTTTTTTTATTAATTTATTTTATGAAGAGAATGTTATTTTAGGTTGTATTATTTTTTAAAATATAAAATTGTTCCTTGAAAATCCCTTTAGGTAAGAGGAAAATAACCAATGCTAAAACCTACAGTGATTTAGTATCACTTATAGCACAACCTAATTTTTATTTTTTTATAATACACAAGAGGGGAAATTCTAATCAATATTAGAACTTGCAGTAATTTATTATCACTTATAGTCCACCGGTTGATGTTGTAAATGCACACAGTGATTTATTATCACTCATGACAAATTCTAAAAGAATTTTCAAAATGAATTTTCCATAAAGTAATTTTATTGTGAACTTTTAGTGTAAAAATTAATACTTACGATGACTTAGTATCATTCACGGTATCTTATTTGATATTTGTATTAATCTACAGTGATTTAGTATCACTCATGAATCCTAAAAATATGTTGGTAAATTTTAATATTTTTTAGAATTTTTGACATTTGATATTCACGGTGATTCAATATTACTCACTTCATCAGTGTATTGAATACCCAGAGTGATTTAGTATCACTCGTGGTTACCATTTTTTTTAAAAAAAATAAGTAGATTATAAGAATATTTTATCAAGAAGACTATACAATAAGCTGCAATAACATTATTCTCACAACTTTTAACAGAATAAAAAAATAAAACAAAGGAAAAGTGAACATCAAGATAGTATAGATACAGCATCTTCTCATGTATAAGATGATGATTAAAAGAGTCTATGTGCCTTGCCAATTTAGGACAAACTCACAACAAAGATCAATTATATTAATAAATAACAAACAGAACCGAAAAACAAACAAACAAAAAAGAGTCATTTCGAGTCCAAACCGAGAATGTGTGTAGGAAACATAAGCTTCAAAATACGAGACGCTAACATTGGGTGAGAAGCGAATACATGAAGTTCAAGAATAAGAAGACCACAAATAATCAGCTGCCATGCCCATAGAGAAAGGATTCAACAAGGTTTTGATATTGACTCAAGAAGGTTTTTTTTGTTTTACCCATTCACCAGGCAAAACTAGAGGAATAATGAAAAAGAAATCACACACCTTCAAATTCTTACTAATGCCTTTTGCAGTCTCCTTCTAGGATTTCCCTTGTCAATCCCCCCCCCTCCGGTCTATTTCTTTTTCTATGCTGTCTCTTTTATAGGCCCCAACTAAAGTTTTTTTTTTTTCCTCTTAATGATATAATCAAGTATATTAAGGCAACTTTTATTTTAACTTTTTTTAATTATTTTGGATTTCATATTTACATTAAGGGCCTTCAATTTGATAGCAACAAAAATAAAAGGATTGGGGAGTCAATAAAAAAGATTTTTTTTTTAAGTTATGAAGATATTATTTTATTATTTTTTTTATAAAATCCTATTTTTCTTATTTATTTAATTTATGCAATTCTATTGAGCTTTTTTATTTTTTTTAATTTACATTTGGAAGTTCGGACAAAACACGATATTCACAATGTCATTAATAAGAATTAACTTTGACAATTAATTGATCAAAAAAATTACAAAAGAAGTTTAAAAATTTCAGAAAAGGATCCAAGAAATTCCAGAAAATGACCAAGAAATTTTTTGGTACTTTTATGAAAATTTTGAATTCTTTTTGTGTCACTTTATAATCAATTAATTGTTAAAGTTAATTTTTATTAATGATAATAATCAAATTACATTGTTCTAAAAAATTTTGAGAGAATATTACACAAAAAATGAATTTAGGATCCAAATTTTTTAAACTTATAATTTAAAAGTCAATTTACTTATTTACTCTAATTAAAAAGAAACCTTTCTCATATATATATCCATGAAAGCAACATGTCAACTTGTGTTTTAGGACATCTCCCGAGGTCCGCTTCATTAATTTATCACCATTGTTGCTACTGGTTACTATCTGATATCCTTTGTTTCCAGCCTCCATTCGTTGCGCCTTTCTCTTGATAACAAGAAAATGTAAACATTAAAAGGCTCGATAAAGAAACCACGTGCCAAGGGACTGGACATGCCTAATTGCTCGTCAAATGATATGCTTAAATTTTTTTTTTTTTTTGGCCAGAGGTATGCTTACATTTCAATTGCACTAGATTTACCTGAAATTTTACTTAGAACTACTATTGGCTGAGTTTTAATATAAAAGAAGGATTTCTTAAAAGCTTAATGTACAAATCTGCCTCTAAAATTTGTTTAGAGATACAATTAATATTCTAAAGTATCTCCATCATCTTAAATTATAAAATATTTTTAAATAAAATATTACATATCAATAAATCTCATTAAATATATTTAACAATCTTATCTTTTTAAAATAAAAATATAAACTTTTAAAAATACTCATTATTTAATATATTGAAAAGAAAAGAGATAAAAATTAATTATAAAAAATAATAATTTTAAAATTGATATATTTAATAAAACTTTAATTTTTTTAAAATATTTTATATTTTAAGATTGAAAATTTTTTTTAAAAAAATATTTTATAATTTGAGAGATAGAGAGTATTTAAAAAGGTAATGTTGCGCCCCAACATTTTTAAACGGTGTAATGTCACCCTGAATTGACAAAATCAAAACGTGGACACGTTAATTTGACTTATCCTGCAGATGGAACATGCCCATGTGGTGTTTGTTGCCCAGATCAGTAAATCAAAAAGTTGACATTTTCCCCGCAACAAGGTCTTGATGTTCTTCAACAACACAAAGTAGCCCTTGTCTTGTTGCTCTTCCTTTAGCTCAGATTCAAGAAACAACCATGCCCAACAAATCAAGAAACAATACCCAGAAAATCAAGAAGAGAATGACGATGAGGGGGAAAACAACAGCATCATCATTTTCCTTTATGCTCTAATTGAAGGACCCAAGTCAAAAAATAACAATACCCAACAAATCAAGAATAAGGCAAATAAAATTTTTCCATCAATTTAGCAGAAATTTACAAAGAGAAATATAGAGGATTTATTGATTTCTTTGTGCTTCAGAGGTAGATCATCATCTCAAATTCACACATTCGACAATATTATACCAGCAATCTGCCCTCCAGAGGCAGTTTACCCAACCAAAGAAGGTCCATCGACATCTTCGTGCTTCTTCAAAATGATGGGATCCCCAGACTCATGAAATCGGAAGGCAGCCAGCATAGATTTGTTGCTTCAAGGAAAGGAGAGTTAACGATCCATACCCCTTTGAAGCCTTGACAAATGAAACCCTAGGCGTGAGAGGAGAAACTACAAATGGAAACACGAACAAGGGATCTCGGTGAATAAGGTCTCGGCAAGTGAGAGAGAGAGAAGAAGAAACTTAGGTAAAGCCATGAGAGGAAGAGGAAGAGCGATCTGAGCAAGCAAGCAACAACAGTGGTCGATTTAAGCATCAAGGAGCAGCAACGCCAATCAGAGCAAGAAAAAAAAAACAAAATCAATGAACGCTAAACCTTAACAAAATGAAATCAACGACGGAGAAGCACTAGCTCGAATTGAAGAACATCGTGAGCCCAGAGACTCGATGGTGGTGAGGGAGAGTGATAGGGTCAAGTGCTTCTTTAGATTTGTTCAATGGTGGTAAAAAAATCGAGGATGAAACTGAGTCATTGATGTTTTTTTGAATCCTTCTTGCTACCGATCTAGATTTGGTTTTCAGGAAGAAGAGGAAGAAGAAATTGAACTCAGCAGTGACGATGGAAGATGAGAGGTTGGGAAAGAGGAAGATGCAAGGTGATGACAAAACTGGTGGGACCTACCATTAAGTCCACCCAAGAATAGCATTATTCCGAATGGGAAAAAAATAGTGACGTGGATGCTTTCTAGGAATGCTACATAAGTATAAAAAGGTCAATTAACAGTCAACGTTTTGCTTCTGTTTATTCTGGGTGACATTATAACATTTTAAAAATATTGAGGGCAACATTATAATTTTAAATATTTTAAAATATCAATTGCACTTCTGAACAAACTTCAGGAATAAATTTATATATTAACCCTTTATCAAATATCACCATTGAGATATTGCGATTTTTAACTAATTATAGCTGTTCTAAAGAGTGATATTATTAAACTAATTTTGCGCCGCTTTCATAATTAATATGCGGCAGCATGCATTTTACTTACTTGAACCCGTCTAACAAGCAAAGCCAGAAAGAAACAGTAAGACATAGCAGAGTTCCTGTAGTAATAGCAAAGTATGGAAGTTATCGACTTTGTTTTTGAGAGTTAGCTACTTAACCAAAGCATATCTTGAAGCACATTGCAATTGTATTAGGATCAAACATACTGCAAAACTGGCCAAAGCGCTTCCACAGCTTCAACATCTCAACTATCAGGCTAGCATAAAACATCATTCAAAGACGACAATACCCTTCCTTCTTTTTTGAAGCTCCAGATTTAATTCTGCTTCATTGACGGTTTCCTCAAGCTTCACGCATTCAAAGCTTCAAATCCTATTTCAGTATGCTGTCTAAACTTTCTGGAAGATGGCGAGGAGGTTTAACTGAACCATCATCCTTTTCTGCATACCAAATCTAGATCCCCTGACTACAATATAATGCTAAATTGCATAATGTGATCGTCCATCGAGACTCATCCCCGCTTGCTTGAGTCTCTGCATCCAAAATCATGGATACAAAAGTCACCCCATGCCCTTTGATGTTTCTTCAGGGCCAGAAATCAGGATGCTATCGTTTGGGTTGAAATACGGTGCCTCTCAAAAGCTTCATAAGCATGTTTGGTTCTTCGAAATAATAGCACACTAGAAGCTACACCAAGGATTGATAAGCATGCCCAAGTGATAAATGTCCAGAAGTAGCACTGCCTTCCCATGCACACTACTGAATCAGACATTGCTAAGCTTCCTACTCCAACCATCGAAGTCTGTGCATTGGCATCATAAACCTCCGCAGCTAGCAAGCCATAGAGAAGGGACCCGATTGGGATATTTGTAATGAGAACGTTGTGATTAACTCCTACACTGTCAGGTCCAAAAAGCTCGGATGTAATACATACAGCAGCAGCAAATATAAACCCAGAGCTCCACCCAATTAAAGCAGTGCCTGCATGAAGCGCCAGAGAACTTCCCGATGAAGCAAGCAAGAAGAAAGCAACTGGGGTTGGGATAAGAGCAATGGCTAACCATCCTGTCCTTGCAAAGTAGAATTTCCTGAAAACAGCAAAATCATGATCACCCTTTATAGAAATTAGCCAAGAACACTAACACATGGGAAACTTATGCCCCCCAAACTTCCGTCCTTTACCATTTGAGAATATTTGGAATTCAGGATTTTAGACCATTTCATTCCTGTGTAAAGATTTTGTGATAACTTGACGACCCTTATTTCCTTTTAAATCAATGGGGCATACCATATGACAATAAAATGGATGCGAAGAGGTGTATGCAAATAAAGAGAAGGATGGCAGGTGAATGCGCAATTTCCCCCAGAAATTAAAATAAAAAACATACTAAAATTTGAGAGCATTGAGAATATGAATACTTACTTGCGGATATAGTCTGGTCCCGCTGAAAGCAAGCGGCCGAAAAAGGAGAAGGAAGAATAGAGTGTGACAAGGGTAGAAGTACTTGAACTCAGGCCTAGAGATTGGGCAATCTGTCCGAGATTATTGCTGTAGACCAGACCAATTGTGCCTCCACAGAAGTAAGCAACATAGTAGAGCCAAAAATCCAACCTACGAACCAACACCGAAGCTGGGTGCTCTTCTCCCAGCATTACCAACTGATCCTTCTCAATCAAATGCTCACAACAGGGATCACTAACTTTTGCCTTCTGACTTTGGTATATGGACCCGTTACTGTTGTCACTCAGCAAGCCGAGAGAATCTCCATTGCTAATAGCACTATTCTGTCGGGAAAGGAGTTCCTTGTGAAGCTCAAGATCATCCACATGTACAAGAATGAAGCGTGAGCCTTCCATCCGAAAGCTAGAATGGATGGTACGATGAAACCATTGTCGAGCATAGATAATGCCAGGAATGCATAATGGGAAGACAAGGAGGAAAAGAGCACCGCAGAAGAAGTAGCGAGCTATTGCTTCATCAGAGGTAGATGAACCGAAGATAAGGAGATAAATTCCGGTGAATATGGCTGAGACGTTTAGTATTAGGAAAATGAATGAGTCCCTATGAACTGCATCAGGAGGTAGAGGTTCTAAGGCTGGTTGGCGAAGGATTGGAATGAGTGCTGCAATTGAAGTGACAAGGGGAACGAGAGCATTCAGAAGGAGATACACTGAATCTGAAGATGGGTTTACTGAATTGGCAGCAAGGGTGTAGAGTGCTGCACTTACACCATTGAAGGCCACTGTAAGTGACAGTGCAAGGGGTTTATTGACGGGGAAATTCCTGATGCACAGAACAAAGCATACTGTGTTGAACCAACAGATGCTACAGCCAGCCAACAAGCAGAGAAGAAAGACCTGGTCCAACACACAAATCGAAAACTTGTCACTGTAATTTTAGGCTGTGAGTAAATCATAACTTTGCACCGGCAGAAAAAAGAAAATGTTTCAAATCTGAACCAGGGATCATTAGTTCCATAATTTGAAGCCAGCATCAGAAATTATGGTTAATAGAAATTAGCAATTTGTTTTTCAAAGCAAAACCTCTCCTCCAATGGATGCTCAAGGGTTATTATTCGATATGATTCAATAGACAGTAAGAGGTATCGAAGTGAGAGATAAAGCCAAAACTTTTGAAGTACACCAAACATTCTAGTCCTAGACGACGACGACGACAACGACGACAAGCCTTATTCCATAAGTTGAGATCGGTAGATACATAAATTGAATAATGTCATTATACTCTGTCATTAACCAAACTTTTAATGTACTAAATTTACGTACACTTCATACACAGCTAAATAGTGCAACGGTATTGCATATGATAAAATCTATTGGCACATCCATTTTAATGAACTAGCGTTCACCCTCCCATGCATCATACTTATTGTATTAATCTTACCAGAAAGTTACTATGATTAAGTTGTGAAAATAGTTGCAAATACTTTTAAAGTTGAGAATTTATTAAAAGATAAAACAATTGCCTTACAAGTAGTACATTGTTAGGCATCAATTGCAAATAGAATGAAACAGTACTCAACAATTAGCACTACACTAATTGCAAGTTCCGGAATATATGAATGGTTATTAGCTTCTTTCTTGTACTATATGAACGTAAAGAAATATACCTAAGAATTTTCCACGTCAATGCCTTTCAAATCGGTAGCATTGACTCTAACACTCATCCATATACAAGACAAGAAGTATATAATTCTAGTATACGCTCAGATAGTCACAATCACATCTCAGAAAAGTGAACAATTAAGGCAGTTTTTGATCCATCATATGCAATTCTGGTTTTCACAGGCTTGCATTTTCAGAGTTGCAGGTTGAGACAGATAGAGAGATCAATGCATATTACACAATAGCATGCTACCTATAGGAGAAAGCGCGAGAGGCCAAACTACTTTCGACTGTCTTCGAATGGTTCCCACTTTTTCCATTTTCGGTGTTCCAACATCACAAAAGAAATTTTACATCAGCGGAAAGTTTAAATGGAATTTTGAAAGTGTAGAGGACAGAGCATCCGAGACAAAGCTACTTTCAGCTCTCTTTGAGCAGTTTCTACATATATCCCTGTCTGGAGTGGCGTTCAAACATCAGAAAAGGAATTTTACTCTCGCTGAAAAGTGTTGAGGAAGTTTTGAAATTCAAGAATATTGCAGACTCCTTTTACATGTCAATCAACTTTATAGCTGGTATCCATCATGTGATATGCTATGCCTCCCTCACGCCAATTTTACTAACAGTCTTTCAATCATCAATATCACAAGGAGGAAAAAAAAAATCAATGTCCATGTGTTCAACATATAAAATATTAAATTTGTAAAAAAATATTATTTATAAGTCATAAAAAATACAACTATCCCTTAAGCATGTGGTGAGGGGTTCGATTCCTCACTCATGCAAATGGAGAGCACTCTATGGCTAGCCGTTTGCCCCTTTGTGGGAGACCCCGCAGCGAAAGTATTAGTCACCGTTACTGGCGGTGGATACCTAAGCAATCGAAAAAAAAAAAAAATACAACTCTTTTCCGAGCACTGTGCACTTTCCAAAAAAAAAAAGGTTTGAAGTTTTGTAATAACTATTAACTATTCCGTGCAGTATGAGAAAAGACATTTACCTATAGATCATTTCCATACCTATATATATATATATATATATTATATATGATATAATATTCTGTCCATACTACAAAATCCATAAAAAAGACTTATAAATAGTGTAATTTATCTTCAAATCCATACAAAGTATAGAGCTATACTCAGCTTGATAAATTTAGAAGTTGATAATTTGATACATTTATATCATTTAAATTAAATTAAAGCACTCCACACAAAAATAGCACCGTGGGAAAAGGTCATCCGTTGAATATACTGGACCACAAATGAAATGAAGGCAGCTAAAATAAATTCAATAACTTCAACTATTTTCCGCCAAAATATTTTTATTTAATTTCCTTTCAATAATAAATGGAGTTCCAAGGGGCCAAAAAACGCAAATAAAGCTCCTTAATTGGTCAAATTTTAAAAGAGAAGAGAAGGCAAAAAGTTATTCAGTACTTAGCTAACATAACCATTTTTACTTTTGTTATTTATATTTAGCACAAAGAAAAAAGAACAGCAAAGCTTTTTGACAAAAAAAAAAAAAAGAGAACAGAAAATGACACCTTAAGACAAATACAAAATGTCTGATTTATAGTGTGTGTGTGTATTTGAATTTTAATTTGATCACTCAAACTAAATAATAAGGTTCATCTATTATAAAAAATAATTTTAATTTTAATTTCAATAATTATTAAAGTCCCCTTTGGTAGTTGTGGGAAATGGAAGAGATAAGAAAGCATTAACCTTAAACAACATGATTAACATGAGTAACATGATGCATGGTCCATTAATCTGAACAGATAAAAAAATAAAAAGAGAATATATTCAAAGATCATTTAAACAAATTATTTATAAAAAAAAGACTAATAACAAATTTCATTTTAAAAAAACAACTCACATTCTTATTTTAATAATAATTTATTTTATATTAACTTTTATGTGCAAACAATTTTATTTGAGTCATTCTTGTAATTCTTTTAAAAATAAATGGTCCCCACTTCTGATGATGCCTCCTCAACATTTCTTTTCCTTTTTTATATTATCTTTTTTTTTAATAATAAAAGAGGCATCAACATCTCTATTATATTTATTAGGCCTGCTCGACACATCAGACCTCACAGGTAGTATCCCAGACGTATGTGTGATGTATGACGTAGCTTCGTTTATCGCCACAAAGAAAAAGCGATGGAATAACAAAAAAAATAAATAAGAATAATAATAATAATCTAATATTAGTTTTTCATATACAAATATATTATACAAAAAAAATTTGATTTATCAAATTTATTAATGAAATAAAAAACAAATAAATTAATGTCCAGACTTTTAAATTTATAAAAATTCATTGTTCGCCTTTAAAAATTAAAAATTACAAAAAATAGTGCAAATTCTTTTAAGATATTTAAGAAACTTTTCTCGCAGCTTCATCAGGAAAGAAATCCCCCTTTTTTATATGGGGAGAAATTCCTATTTTATCAAATCAAATTTGTCATTAATATTAATAATTAATAATATTATCATCAATTTACTTTCAATATTAATATGACATATATGCATATATTTAAAGTCATAATTAATTTCTAAAACTGGGTGAATGTTAGGGGTGAGCATCGGTCGGTTCGGTTCGGTTCGGTCTCAAAATATGTAAAACCAATCGATCGAATAACATTAAAAATGAAAACCGAATCGAACCGAACAAGGACCGAATCAAAATTTAATAATTCGGCTCGGTCGGTTAATTCAGTTTTTCGGTTTGGACCTATTTTTTAAATATTAAAACAAACAACACTATAAAATTGAGCCTTTTTTTCTATTCATTTTTTTCAATATGAGCTCATTCTAATTATATCCATATAACATAAAGCCCAAATATTATAAAGTCATAGATAATCAAATAAACAACCATAAATAAACACCCGATGATCAAATAATAGCCTCATAATTCAATCACAATACCTACTGATGAGAGTGACTGATTGAAATGGAGTTTTAAGTGATGTTATTATTTTTTATTCTTTATTAAAATAAAAAATAAAAATAAAATAATTTATAAATTAAATATAATTTATAAATTAATAAATTATATGTAATTAGATCGGTTCGGTCTATTCGATTTTAAATTTTACTAACCGAATTGAACCGATCAATCGAAATAATTAAAATAAAAAAACTGAATCGAACCGAAAAATTAAATAGACCGAATTAAATAGACAAAATTCAATTCGATTTGATTTTCGGTTTCGGTTCGGTTTTGCTCACCCCCAGCGAAGGTGCCAAAAATATACAAGATGATTCATTTTAGAAATGAAAAGGCAAATCAGTTTTGCGCAGGCCACTTGCTAAAGAGAAACAAAAGAAGCTTCAATTCAAGGTTAGCAATCAGTGAAAGTGAACTGAAGTCCTGTCCACATACCTATTATTGCGATGGATGAAATATTAAGAGATGCAGTTCACCAAATACTTTTAACTAAGTGATATTTTTAACATAATGTTACGAACTTTAAATTCCTCAAAATTACTAGCGATAACTCAAGCAATGAAAGCAAATTAAAGAATATAAAATTAGATCGGGGACGAGGTATGGAGGTCAAGAAAGAGCGGTACCACGAAATAAGGCAAAGAGATGATGTTCTTGATGAGGAGCCATTGGAGGCCGTAGCCGACGAAGCCCATGAACGCCGCTATGAACATCACAATCCACAACGGCAAATGGGCGAGAGCCAACCCTGACGACCATCCGAACAATTTCCCCATGTCGTTCGCGGTGGCGAGATAATTCAATTGAACCTGAGAGATGCCGAGGGTGGACTTCAGCAACGAAGAGTACTCCGAGAAATCGAAATTCGTGCCGGTGAACGCCTGAATCCATATTGTAGCCACCAGAATCATCCACTTCCGAGATTGCCCCGCCATCGCCACCAGATTCCCCCGACGGCACCGCTGCTCTCGCCCCTTCCGATGGAGTTTGCTTCGATGAGTGGCGACTGGTGACTGGAGAGTTAGCGACTCCCTCGTTTATAACATGGGCCGAGATGACCGCCCCCGTCTCTTTTACGCCCCACACTACATTATTAAAATAACTCTTATCCTTATTAAAAATTAAAATTAAAAATATATATAAATTTATAAAGTTATCCTCCATTTAAAAATAAATAAATAATATTATTAAAATTATTATGATGAGATAAAAATATTATTAATTTTAATTAAAAAATCAAGAGATAATAGGTGAGAATGGATTATTTTTTAATAAAACTATTTATTTTTAAAACTTTTTTAAGAATATTTGTGAATATATGATAGTCACTTAAAAATTTATTAAAGTCACTGTTAAATATGAATTCAATCACTTATAAATTTTTATACTTATTAATATATAGGTAGGTCACTTTTAAAATAAAGAAATGACATTAGTATAATTACTATCATGGGATGAGAATATTATTAATCTCAATTAAAAAATCAAAAAGTAATAATTGAGAATAAATTGTTTCATAATATAAAGTTAAAATTTACTTTTAAAACTTTCTAAAATACTTGTGATTATATATTAGTCATTTAGAAATTTATTAAAATCACTTTCGAGGAACATTTTAGACTATTTGCATTTTTTAATTTAAGATCATAATCTATTATTGAGATTTCAGTAGTTTAGAGTTCTTAATTGCAACCAATAGCCTTAGGGTCCCTAATTGTAATTTTACCTTCGTATTTTTGTTTATGGAAAACGTAATCTTTAATCTTTATAGTTTCATTAGATTTTGCTTTTAATCCCTATAATTTTTTTTAGTATTTTCAGTTTCTATAGTTTTAAAAAGAATGACGCGATCTTTATTTTTTAAGTCCCTATAATTTTTACTTTTCAGTTATTTTAGTCCTTATAGGAACTAAAAAATACTAGAAAAAACTACATAAATTAAAAGCAAAATTTGATAAAACTATAGGAATTAAAGATTACGTTTTTCTTTGCTTTCTGGTCTCGTCACACCATAAAATGTTAAGAATTTATTTTATTTTTAGGTTTGATTTATAAACACAAGTCCAGTTAATTTGTTTAAATAATACTCCATTCATCCAAAATTATAAGATAACTTTGAAAAAATTTTATTACCCTGTAACATAAAATAATTTGAGAAAAGTAAGGTTTCATCAATGATCATTGTTTAATATTACCCTTAAGTGAAGGAAAAATTAAAATGATATTATAGTGTATTCCCTCTAAATCATAATACAAGATATTAATAACTAATTCATGATTTAAAAAAATATTAGTTAAAATCTTAATTTTTTAAAAAATATTTATTTTTTTAATTATTTTCTTATTGAATACTCTATATAAATGTATTGATTATAACAATTAAAATTTTAACATACCCTTTTTTTAAAAAGAGGAATATATGAAATATGGGTATCGTTGAAGTGACAATTATAAAAATTATTTGATACTACCTCCATCCTAAAGTATAGAATACTTTTGAAAGAGTTTCTTTACCTTATAATACAAGAGACTTTGAATAAATTAAAATTTTATTAAATGCACTAATTTTATTATTATCCTTCCTCTCTCTATAATTAATTTTCGTATTTTTTCTTTTTTATATATTAAATGATGAGTATTTTTAAAATTTTATATTTTTATTTTGAAAATATAGGGTTATTGAATGTATTCAATAAGATTTATTAATATATAAAATTTTATTTAAAAAAATTTTATAATTTGAAACAGAGGGAGTACTTTGTATTTTGAAACCAATAAAATTTTTAAAAGATGTATTATATTTTGGTAGTGAGGGAATAAGAATTAAGTGTGTGGGAATATTTTTAAAAGTTTATAATTTTATTTTAATAGAATAAGTTTATAAAATATTATTATTATATTTTATTGATATATATAATCTTATCTTCAATTGTTTTATAATCTAAAATATATAGAGTAGTATATTTCAACCAAAATAGTTTATACTGTGGCAAAGGTTACTGGAGCTGACTAATTGTGACCTCACGAGTCAATGTTGACCAAGACACATGTTTTAAAAGTATCATCCACATCAATTTTATTACGAGTATTATACCTTAAATTTTAATGGTTAGTGTAATACATCAATTTTTTTTAATAATTTAACTCAATCATAGTTGGGTTACAATCATCCAACACATTTTATATCAATAATTTTAATATAAAAATATTTTATAATTGACTTTAACTCGCACAATATAGCATTTCAGTTAAATTTTTTACCTCCCACATGCCATTAGACTAAATCACATTTGTTCATCCTTGTACTCCCAACAAGTAAACTAAATAATTTAGTCAATTTTCAAAACAAGCCAATTATTTGGCCTCATAATCATGTCATTTTAACAAATCTAAAATAAATCAAATATTAAAATTACAGTCATCCAAAGTGTACCAAAAATATAAATAGTTTGAAAGGCATGATTACATTTATATATTCATATAATTGTCAATAAACAAAAAGCCCTAATATTGACAATATAACACATTATAAATCATAAATCAAATACCCAAAAAAGACAGTGGATCTATGCCACTAAGCCTCTGGGACTCCTCCACGTGTCACTCGTGGCTCTTCTCCTGAAAATTGTTAACCACATAATGAGACTCAAAAGTCTCAGTAACCAAAGCCAATTTATGATAGTGTATACAAATAGTTAAGTGTGTGCTTACTAAGTGAGAATTAAAAATAATATAATTCCAACAAAATATAAGAAATATTATAATACACACAAACAACCATCTTTATATCCCTCTATTAACCTCGAGCCGTAGCCCTCACTCGGTGTTAAATTATCCGGCCAAAGGTAGATTAGCCCAAGCCCTTACAAACCACCTATTGAGCTCCAATAGGGGCGTACCACGTGGCACATAAATACAACAACAATAGCAAGTCTTCCAACACTCCCACAATAATCAAACAAATTCATAATGATATTGCACAATTATACAATATTACAAAATTTATAATTTTCTCAATAACCACCCAATTAACATGAAGTAACACTAATCATAATTTAAAAGCATGGTTACCTCGTGACTTTTTTAATAAATCATTTCTTATAATTTCTGTCCTACCACAATCTTCACCAATAATACAATCTACAAATAACATATTATTTATAAATATTAGTTTTAATTTTTGAAACTAATAAAATAATTCTAATAATAGAATTAAAAATATAACATAATTTCTAATCTCAATCTTAATACAAATCTAGAGTCAACACTATTAAGTAAAATTTTTAACTCCTCTTTTAATTATCAATAAACATTAATAATCTAAAAATCAATTTCTAAACTAATTTCTATTATCAAAATTTTCATTTTATTTCATAAATTCATACCTAAAATACTCAAAAATTAAAAATTGAGTCTCTAGTTTAGAATCATAATCCTAGAGCCATAATAATTCATTTATCATCCCAAATAATCATCTAAACCTCAATAAATCAACATATATTTTCAGATCTAGTTTAGAATTTGATCCATAAGCCACAAATTCAAAGATCGCTAACAAATTTATACTCTAGAATATTTATTATACTACTAATAATCTCAAAAACCATATTTATTCAACATAAATTCATCCCTCTTCCAGATCCTAACTTTTCTACCACTATAAAATCAAAAACCAAAGAGGAAGGACCATTAAGAAAAATTTTTAGAACACAAACTTAATCTTAAAAAACTTGAAATCACACCCTAAATATCTTATTAAAAACTCTTACTTTAAAACCCAGCACCGGCGAACTTGCGCACCGTCGCCCCCTCTGTTCGCGCACGAAGAGAAATGAAAAAGGAAGGAGAAATGAAGAAACGAAGAAGGAGGGATGGGTTTTTTAAAAAAAATATTACGGGTCTCACTTTTTTTTTTATTTACTCATTCCTCTCTCTTCTTCTTTTTTATTATATAAACATAATCATTGCCGGGAGAGCACCGAAAGTTTACTTCTTCTTCTCCTTTTTTTTTATTCATACCTTTCTCTTTTTTTATAATAATAATAATAATTTAATAATATATTTTTTAATTAATTAATTAATTTAATTTTAATTTTTTTAAAAAATTTAATTTAAAATTATATCCTAAGTTAGGTTTAATAATCATTTTCTACTAATTTTCTTACTTCTAAATATTTTTTAAAATTTTTATTAACTCAAATTAACTATTAAAATTTAAATTGGGATGTTACAGTTAGGTTAATGGATGGTTGTTATGATTATTGATAATTGTTCAATATGATTTAAGATCAATAAATGAAATTAAACTTACTCCTTATTATATGAACTTGTTGGCAATTAGATTAGGAAATTCATTTAAAATTAATTAATATTTGTAAATTTGTGGAAAACTCTTAATTTTTTCCAAAACCACCTTCAATAAAATTCATGTATAATACAGAGTCAGTATTTTGGAAAATATCAGAACAAAGGGAATTTGAAAAAAAAAAAAATGTTAGTGCTAGTTATTAAAAAACTCTTTACAAGCTGTGTAAAGAGAGTATTTTATCATGGGGACCTTCTTGCTTGGTCATAAAATGATATTATAATGAGGACCAATAAAACGTTTCACATGATATAATTCCAGTGAATCAATTTAATTGAAGATCTCAAATTCTGCTCTTTGTTTCGTTTAATAAAAAGTATTTTGACACATGGAATTGGTATTGTTTTTAAATACCTGTACGAATCCATTATATATATATATATATATAGATATATAATTTACCAATTAGTTTACTTTTTTTTTTTAAGATTTTGAGCATTTAGATGTTGATATTCGTCGTAAAAAAAAATACATTGAACCGTGAAAGCTTTAGTGTATGTTTGGCTATGACTCTCATAAGTCAAGAGTCCTCTTAATAAACTATTATTTAAACATATTAGAATATTTTTCTGCAGAATTTTGGATAATCAAACATACATTTGAAAAGGTAAAATCAAGCAAGAAAGTCCATTCCAAACAAGTAACGTTGGATTATTTTTATTAAAGAACTTTGTAAATATTTATTTTTCTGCAGAATTTTGGATAATCAAACATGCCCTTATTCGTTCATCTCATGTCAAAAAAGAAAAGAAAAGAAAAGAAAAGAAAAGGCAAAATGGTATTATGGCAATCAGTTGCAATAACCCCCTTCCTTTACATCGAATAATTTGTTTTTTCTTCAAATTGACATTCTCGACCGTGAAGTTAGGATCCTGGGTGAAGAAGGCAGCGGCTGGGTTAGGATGCTTGGCACAAGGTTTTTTTTTTTTTTTTAATTCACTATTTCTCTTTTTTTTATCCTTAATTCTTAATTCAACTTTTAATTGCAGTCTTATTAGGGTAGAAATATAATAAAAAAAATTCATTGAGTTTACTTGGCTTTTAAATTTTCATTTGTCTTTTTTTTTACTAGTCCTTGACTAATATTTGAGACATGGATGACGGAACTCTAATTTAGTTGAATTAATTTTTTTTTATTTGTAAAGGATTAATAAATAACATTAATACCTAGGCATAATGAAATTATAAGCTAATATGTACTATGCTTTAGGTTAAAAATTAAAATTTAGATCTAAGTTAAAAAATAAGATTGAAATAAGTTTAATATTTAAAATATTAAAATACAAGGTGCAAAATATAAGAAAGAGGGGCACAAATTGCAAAATATGAAAATTCATACCTATACATGTCATTCTTCCCAAGTGAGGGGAACGTATGCCCCTCAAATACATGTGACTTCGCCATTGAATATTCTGGAAGCAATTATATTTAAAAATAGAAGTGGACACTAAATATAAATATATCTTTGAATAAATATTTAAATTTTAATTTATCATTGAGAGATTAACACCTTCTATTAGAATCAAATCAATTGGTTATTGAATATTTTATTCTTGAAAGGTATGCTTCCATGCTACTATACAATTATGTTATAATTGGACCCTTGAAGGAACCCCATAAATGCGTTTTTTTAGGTACTGTTTGTGAATATTTTTTTCTTCTTATGATGAAATGAAATAGAGTGAGATGATTAAAAATTTAAGACAATTGTTTGAGAGATTTTTTTTTTAAAGATGAAATGACTTGAGATAATCTTTTAAGTTATTTCTAACCATCTTAAACTTATTTTTTTCTAACCCTCAATTTGAGGGTTGAGGATGGAATAGTTAACATTATTATAAAATTATCCCATTCTTCTCACTTTTTCAATTCCTCCAACCCTAAAACTAAAAAATATAGTTATATCTAATTTAAATATATTAATTTTATAATTATACTTAAATAATGATTAAATAAAATCATCTATTCCTCAGATAAAACTCTCAAACAATATAATGTTACATTCCATTTTACCCTGTCTTACTCCACCCTATTCTATTTCACTAATGACCGTACTTTTGCATTCTATGATATATACTCTTAAACATAACCTCACATTAACAATATTGAAATATTTTTCGTGCTGGATCTATCCAAACATTCCCGTAAAGGCAGAGGCGCGGACGCAGCCACACCACCACCGCTATCACAATTTACAAAACTGGAAGGGGCAGGGACCCATCCCTCCGCCTCCACTCTTCCAATTTAAATATATATATCCTTCATTATTTTTGTTATATCAGCTTTTTTTAATTATATATTTTAAAAAAATTAATCCACAAAATACACATACTTTATTTTATAAATTATGATTTTGAGTTGATAATTAATTTTAACATATATAAAAGTGTTTAAATATTTTTAAAACAATCATGATTTTAAATTTATATTTAATGTTGACAAGTACAATAGATGTTGAATATTTTTTTAAATTATAATTTTAAATTTATAATTAATTTTGACTGTAATAAAAATGTTTGATATATTTTCACTAAATAAATGGATTAAACTTGACGCATAAACGTGCACCAAAAAGTGGAACTGATTCGAATTTCACGCCAATTGCCTCGCTCAACCAAATTTGCATATCAATTCTGGGTTTCTCCCTTCTGGCCCAGAGAAAATGTGACCTCCCATGTTTCTGTCAAACAGTAAATATTCGCCCATTTTGAGGAAGTCCAAGTTTCAATGCCAAAAAAAGGTTATGCGCAGTGGGAGTTTTCTGTCTCAAGCCCACCTCTAGAGTCACGTCTCATGTGCCCAGTAGCAAAACATCAACGCCCATTTTCTCCTCCTTCGTCGCTCTCCATCCCCATGGCAAGAGAGGCTCTGTCACTTCCTATCTTGTGAGGCGAAGCTACCCAGATCATGGCTTCCGCTTCCGCTTCAGCTTCATTATAATTATAAAACCACTCAGAGTGCATTTCGAAGACCCACAAATTCCAACCAATGCTTTGTTCAATGGATTTGAGAAGGCTTTCAAGAGCTATGCCTTCTCCTTTCTCGGCACGCATCTCGCGTTCCTTGACCTGGGTGACATCAACCCACTTTAGCCCTCCTCAATCTCCACCTCCAAAGCCTCAGAGTCAATCATTACCTTCTTCTGAGCAGAGCCTGCTTGATTTGGTGCATTCTATTCTCTCCAGCAAGGTTCTGGATTCTGCTACCTGTCAAGCTTTGATAACCCGCTTGTCGCCTCTTGAATTTGATCACGTATTCTTTACTATTAAATCCAATGTGAACCTCAAAACAACTCTTCTCTTCTTTCATTTCGCTGCTGATTCTTTCAAGTTTCGATTCACGGTTCGGTCGTACTGCCTTTTGGTTCGTTTGCTTCTATCTTCGACCCTTTTATCACCTGCAAGGTTGCTTTTAATCCGTCTGATTGATGGGGAGTTGCCTGCTTTGTTTGGTGACTACGATAGGCACATTGAAATAGCTGCTTCAATGTTGGAGTTAAATACCGTCACGGAAAAAAATCATGATGGATTGGATTTGTTGATTCATGTTTTCTGCACCCGATTCAAGGATTCGGGTCTACATGCTGCTATTGATATATTTTACTTATTTTGGAGAAAGGGGACGTTTCCATCTCAGAAAATTTGCAACTTGTTGTTGAACTCATTATTGAAGGCTAATGAACTTCAAAAGTGTTATGAAGTGTTTGATGCTTATTGTCAACTTGTTTTACCGGATGTTTACACCTGCACTACTGCAATCAATGCATTTTTCAAAGGAGGCAGGGCGGAGGATGCAATTAGTTTTTTTTGAAAATGGAGGAGGTTGGTGTTTCACCTAATGTTGTTACCTACAATAACATGATTGATGGGCTCTGCAAGAGTGCTAGATTAGAAGAGGCATTTCGATTTAAAGAAAGGATGGTAAAAAGTAATGTGAATCCAAGTCTTATAACCTATAGCGTGCTTATCAATGCTTTGGTGAAATCGGAGAAATATGATGAAGCAAATTGCATTTTGGTGGAAATGTCGGACAGTGGCTTTACTGCCAACGAGTTTGTTTATAACACGCTGATTGATGGATGCTGTAGGAGGGGAAATATGAGTGAAGCACTGAGGATCAATGATAACATGTTATCTAAGGGCATAAAACCCAATTCTGTTGCTCTTAATACTCTTTTACAAGGTTTTTGCAGAACTAATAAAATAGAGCAAGCTGAGAAAATATTAGAGGAGATATTATCCAGTGGGTTATCTATTAACCTGGATGCATGTTTTTCTGTTATTCATTCTCTATGTAAGAAAGCAAAGTTTGATTCTGCCCTTCGATTTGTTAGAGAGTTGTTATTGAAAAATATCAAGCCTAGTGATAACTTGCTTACCGCATTAGTCCACGGCCTTTGTAAGTGTAGAAAACATTCAGAGGCTATTGAGCTTTGGTTTAGCCTTGCAGATAAAGGCTTTGCAGCCAATACTATTACCTCAAATGCTCTTCTTCATGGACTTTGTGAACAAGGGAACTTTCAGAGGGTTGACACAATACTCCAAAAGATGCTTGAGAGGGGTTTGGTATTGGACAGGATCTCATACAACATACTCATTCTTGGCTGTTGCAAAAGCGGTATGGTTGAACAAGGTTTCAAGCTTAAGAAAGAGATGGCTAAGCAAGGGATCCAACCAGATATACAAACCTACAATTGTATAATGAAGAGTTTAGTTGATATGGGTAAAATGGATGATGCTAGTAAGCTTTTGCATGAAGGCCAGCAAGAGGGCTTGCTTCCAAATGTCTATACATATGCATTGATCATTAAAGGATATTGTAAGTTTGACAGACTTGATGACGCTATAAGCTTATTCAATGAGTTAGTTAATAATAGGATAGTAGAACTAAATTCTGTTGTTTATAACATACTTATATCAGCCTATTGTCGAATTGGTAATGTGATAGAAGCCTTCAAACTTCGTGATGCCATGAAAAGTAGGGGTATTCCACCAACATGTGCCACATTTTCTTCTCTAATACATGGAATGAGCAATATTGGCCGTGTTGATGAGGCAAAAGATATTTTTGAAGAAATGAGAAAAGTAGGCTTGTTACCAGACGTTGTATGTTATACTGCACTTATTGGGGGTTACTGTAAGCTTGGCCAGATGGATAGAGCGATAAGTGTCTTGCTTGAAATGTCTGCAAACAATATACATCCCAATAAAATTACATACACTGTTATAATTGATGGGTATAGCAAATTGGGCTATATGAAAGAAGCAAATGAGATTTTATGTAAGATGATAGTAAATGGTATAACACCAGATACTGTCACTTGTAATGCATTGGTAAATGGGCATTGCAAGGAAAGGAAACTACAAGAAGCCTTTCAACTGTGTGATCACATGTCTGGTGGTGGAGTATCACTAGATGAAATTACATATACGACGTTGGTTCATGGGTTGCATCCTCCTTCAGCACTTAGCTTTCAAGAGTAATTAGTAAACTTCTCTGATTTGGTTGATACCATGAATCTTGGGATTGATGCTGTCACAATTATGCTCAGCCTCAGCATTTCCTGAAGATGAAGGTTTCATATGCTTGATATCCAACATGTGGATTAAAGGCAACAACTAAGGCAGCATGCTCTTTCCCCAGATTCCCAATCGAAGAATGAACTTGGAGCTTAAGAGGTTGGTCATACAAGATAAAAATATACTATTGTTTTTTTGCTCTGATTGTGTTTTTAATGTCTTTTGTTTATGGCTTGAATAAATTGATTGTTGAAGGTTATGCTAGGACAATGGTTACTAACCTTCATAAGCATTTTTTTCCACAAAAAATTTCATATGGTGCAGTGCTCCTTTTTTCACAAATATTTTCATACGGTGCAGTGCTCCTTTCAGGGGTTAAATGTATTCACAGTCATGTTCTCTGAATGGTAGATCAACTTTTACTTTAGAATATATATTTGTGTGTTGGTAATTATGTTACAAAACTGATTGGCTTGGTCTTCATCACTATGCTGATTTGTTGTTGAAGCAGACAAATATGTTATCTAATATTTGATAAGCAAGAATTATTTTACACATCTCTTTTTTTTCTATTTTCCTTTTTAAAAAATAATTTAACCTTTTCTATTTTTTCAAAAAAGGCTAGACCAAATATTTCAAGTCAAAATTAATTCAAATACGGGATAGGTTTACAAAGCTCAATCTAGTTGTTTTAAAGGCAATTCACACATAATTTGATCTTCTTTGTTTCTAAATGGTTGGTTTAGCTGACTATACCCAATTATGTCACGTTATTGTTGATCTAGAATAGAAGTCATGCGGCTGTGTTATGCTGAGTAGTCTAATATTGTTGAAAATATATGATGTGTATTGAAAATTTGAAATAATTAACATGATCCTGCTTATTGTCTATTGTCTAGTACCTTCCTTAAGGTAAAAAAAAAGATTCCTGTTATATTATACATTTTCTATTTTTTTAGTGATCCATTGCTTGTGTTTGAAAATCAGGGAAATTAAATTCTCGAGTGTACAAGGACTGCCCCACAGCAATGATTTTCTTGCTCCTTAACCATCTACCAGGTTGTGGTCTTCTGTTGGTCCTTGATTGGATTATGTTCGTTTTTCTGTGGTTTGTAGATTTATTGCCGTGATTTTACTTCTTGCGTGCAGGCATCTCTGAAACAAGTGACATGGTCAAGTATCAAAAGGACGACTCTGTCATTTTTACTAATTTTTGTCCAGTGAGCATCATGAGATGCGGGAGAGCATAATAATGTCACGCAATCCATGTAGTATCCCATCTACTGAGATAAGGCTTGTCGTTATTCTCATGATGTGATAGAGTATAATGATGTTGCACAATTCATGTAGCCAATCTTATTTAGTGGAATAAGGCTTGTCGATGTTGTTAAGTGTCTCATGATGTCTTCTTCAATTTTACTAACTTCTGTCTTACGCGAGTCTCATGATGGAATTCTTTACCTCACACAGGAACCTCTGTCGATTACAGTTGGTGCTGAAAGACTTCATAGAGATCAAATGAGCTGAATCCACCATTAGATATTGCATTGGAGACTTGAAGATGCCAAAAATGGACCTATTTTCTTGCTTAAATCTGTGAAATGTGGGCTAACCTCTCTTCCACCCTTGGAATATTCATGTTCTATGATACTTTTCATATTCCTTTTTCCTGTTCAGATTGTGGCATTTGGATGTGGCACCAAGGAATGATATGTGAGGTCATTAAATATGCACGTTGACCAATGACTTTTCGTTTCCCAAATTTCATCATCCTCAGCTTAGTCCTTTTAGGATAACAGCTCCAAGAAAAAAAGTGAAGTGCAACCTCGGATATGCAAACAAATCGAAGTATGTATTACAATCAGGATGTGATGCGATGATATTCAGATTTAATTAGCAATTGACGACAAAGGCAACTAGGTAGGTTGTCAAGCTTTTTTAAGAATTTCCCTTGTGTTTTTCAAAAAAGAAAATTTTAAAAGGATGCTCTCAAATTTGGTACATCCAACCAGTGCAAAGGAAAATTTTGGTTTTATTTTATTTCTTTATTTATGTTGCTTCAATGCCATTTGGTTTTTGAAAGCTACATTGGACCTTAAGTCGGATTGAGTTGGGTTAGACTACATTTGTGCTAAGCTCTCCCAGCTGCAGTTTTCTTCATTTGCAAGACTCTAATGAGATTTACTTAAGGAAATCAGGTGTCAAACTTCTTGAACCACTTGCTGTTGCTCAGTCTCTGTCAATCTCGGGGTTGTTTGTCATTTATTGTATTGAGATTTTGAAGCGAAAAAATTGAACATGCTAACTTGTTTTAATGATAACTTAAAATTCATCCCAAGTCCAGAGTCCAAGTAACTAAGGCCTAGTACATGACATTAAATAACATTTAACATCTGCAATTTGTATTATTTACTGTTCCCTGAAAAATATGTCACAACTTTTTTTGTTGAATCTTCATTTTGGTGGTCATGCGTTGAGTTATGCTTATTGCTTATAACTTCCTCATCCCATCGCACCGTTTGGAGAGCAAACATATGGCTCTTATCAAATTGTCGCAAACATCAAATACAATGAAAAGATACACGTTGATTATGATGGGCATGGCAGAACTTCATGTGTGTGTGTGTGTGTGTGTGTTTAATATTATTTGTGTTAATTTTAACCTGCAGGATAGAGAAGAGAGCTGGACTTTGCACTGCACTAAAGTTGAAGATGAGAAGCAGTCATGGGCTGGAAAATAGGGTCATCCTCAAGTGCAGCCGCTAGCTCTGGCCACAAGATAGCAGAGACAGTCCATGAGCCATCACTGCTACCACTTTGCCTCTGGTTCATATAACCTACCCCGACCCTTTCAACAGAGGTATAGACTGTCCCTAACACGGGACTCCCAAACCCAAAGTCCACTTCAGTTACTGGAAACCTTCTTCCTGAGGACACAACCAGGACTGGTCCTTCCTGACCCAACACTGCCTTTGCTAGCATCAAGCCAGGCCTTTGGCACTCAACCCAATCAATCAAATCCAAAAAATGAGCCTCATTGTTCACCTCTGTAATAGCCTCATGCACTCTCTTGGCAGTTTCTGAGATTGAAGCTTCCTTCAACTCTTGAATCCTTGCCTCCCCAAAAGCCAGTGATAAGACATTGCCTATGTAATTTGACATACAATTCCTGCTACCTTTTCCTCCTATCTTTTCTCTTCCATCCACTAACCAACCCATCTTGCATTTCTCGTACCTCTGATCAATGGTTCTAATCATTATCTTCCATACATAGCTAGAGAAAGCCTCAATCTTTGTTCTTTTGGTGCCACCACGTGATGCCAGTCTCTGGAGCATATCAATACTTGATGCATTGATGTGATAAAGACGCTTAAGCGTTATGTTGTTCGTTGGCATGTTCTGTATCTCTTCTATAGTGCACTTGATGAAAGTTTGGTCCAATGATGGGTGATATTTGGGAGGAAAACGAGCTTGAAGGTGTCTAGTATGGTCTGGGAGAATTGAAAGGGGCTTATTTTGCGCTCTTTCAAACCATGAGGCAATGAATTTACCAAAGGAACTTGCATCACCTAATGCATGGTCAAAAGTGAAAGCGATAGAGATGCTTCCACAAGTGTAATCTGTTATCTGAGTTTGCAGAGGGAAGCCTGGTTGGATAGAGACTAGCTTACCTTGAATGGTTTCATTGAGATTATGGAAATTTAGTTCCTTCATTGGGAGATTGGCGTGAGCTTCAACGATTAGAGCTCCATTGTTGTCACAGATGATTTCAGGCTCACCAGTTTTGGGGTTCTGAACAATTTGGCCTGCAAAGGGATAGTAGCAATCAAGTGTTTGAGCTAGAGAGCTCTTGAGAGACTCAATAAGTGCTCCAAAGTCACGAACTAATAGTTTGGGTCTGCGAAAGAAATACAAGTATGTCACAGGAAAACGACCAGAAAGAAGATCAAGATTTGAGAGAGTGATTGAAAATGATGCCGGCGGATGATTCATAGCCTTTACAACACTTTTCTTGGTAATCTCCACTATTAATTTCCCAGGCTCTGAGGCCTCAAAGTCCTCAAGAATGTCTAGCATTTTTGTAGTAGGGTGGTATTTCTCTATCCTGAGGATTTAATATAAAGGCTTATGGAGTAAGTAAAACTAGCATATGCTTTTATAGTGTGTGATAAGCAAGGTAATGGAATTTGGTTTTATTTATATTACCGTGAAATGCACATGGTCATGTTGAGTGATGAGAAGGTCGTGACTTAATGATTATAAGCTGATCTCAGAAGTCACTCAAATGGTTCGATCATGTTATACAAGGGGTCAAGTTTGGCAGGCAACATAATTATAGATCCGACATAATGCTTTTTGCAGCACGAACAATAACTCAGACCAAGGACAAACTTAATACCATGAGGTTCGTTGATTTGAAAAAAAAAAAAAGTGAGTATTACATTATGAATTAACGATGAAAAATATGCAAATCAAATCAAAGAAAATTAGTGAATAGTTTTGGTAGACGGTTGACACAGATCAAGGACAGGACTTGGACTGGGACTTCACTTTTAGATTTTTTTTTTTTTTTTGGGGCGCGGGTGGGGGCATTAAAGTATGCATCTTAAGTACACTGCTTGCCCTTGAAATTAGTAAAAATGCAGGATAAGAACTTGTTAAAATTGGTGCAAAGCACATTTAGAATATGAGAAAATAGTTTCTTTTCACACAAACCTGATTCAGTTATTTTTTAATTTAGAGTGGGTAGGTATTAATGGCGCAAGCTTACAACTTACAAGTCAGATTTAATTCGTGATCTTATGTAAGTTTTCATGTCATTAAGTCATAAGGTCATTAAATGATTCTGTTAGTTAAAAAAAGATTATGAAAAAAGAGGAGTGCAATTCTCAAAAGGAGAAAAAAAAAGGGTAAAAAGAGGAATGTGGCTAGTGAATTATTTCAATTATCAAAACTTTATTTAGCATTTGTTTTCGTATGAATAATATTGTTTTATGTCTTTATTAGAGAAGAAAGGACTTTTTAAGAGAAGAGACTAATTTTAGACTCATCTCAAAAAGTTTCATGATAATAAGCATTCTGTTTATAAAAAATGTTACAAGCCATAAAATGTCTCAACAATTTACTGATACAACTACACGTTTTCCACGTATGCACAGATATTGATTAATGAGTAGCACAATTTATGTCATGTGAATGGCTAGTTTGTTGTATATTTTATTCCGATAAATAAAAAATAAAATTTTATTCAAAATTTATGCGAACGAGACTGATATAATACTACCAAAATTCAAAATTTTAAAGAGGCAATAAAAATTATCATACATAAATTCAAGCATATAGATTTTATAGATATTCATAAAATATAAATAGTTTGCTCCACTCTCGTGATGAGCCAGAAAACTGCTAGAGTTTCCAAGAATTTGGAGAACACTAGTTAGAGGTAGCATTCTGTATTTAAATACATTCTGTGTTAGTCATGCAATCAGACAAAATATTTTATTACATTTTTAATTATTGTTTAATAAGTTAGATATGGCATCCTGCATTTTTTTTAAAAAAATTATTTAATTCCATTCCACAAAGCAAAGGGCATTATAACGTAGCAGATGACAGATGAAGTTTGTAGATGCAAAATACGTGGAATCTTTTGCAGCACTTGGGAGTGCTCCTTTGTCACTTCAAAAAGTGGGCAATGAGGTGAGCAATGACCACTTATTGGAACCATCACTTTTCTTCAACCCACCACTCAAATTGCCCTACTTTTAACACCCACCTTCAGCGGCAATGCCAAATTTAAATTGTCCTTTTCATTGGCTTTGAACTTCTAGTTCTAATAAGGGAAGGTAATTTAAGTTGGTTCTTCACTTTTTGGTGTGTCCTATTTTAGTTATGATATTAGATAAATTGTTGCTTTGATGAGAATTTAGGATTAGTTTTAAAGAAGAAAAACTCAGATTTGTATGATTGAAGTTTGGATGAAATAGTGGCCTAAAGTTGTGTTTTCATTTCAATCCCACCTCATATTCTTATTAAATACAAGCTCACAAAATTGTTGATGGTAAATTTGAATATAAAAAAAAAAAAAAAAAAACTTTGTTCAGACCATTTATAAGCCTCATTCTAACCTGCACGGCACATGTCCACGTAAAGTTCTATTCCATAATATAAAATCTATGTATAGCAGCTTCATCAGGATATGTCAAAAAAGTCGTGCATGGGGTGTCCTAATGTGCCTTTTGCGCTGCCCCTTCTGATGCCTCTCATCTTAGCCATTATTTTCATCCTACGTCTATGAACAATTCATCAATCAAAACTACGTTGTTTAGAAGGTTAAATTTGGACAGTTCATTCCAACACTTAATCCTAGATGGCTTTTAATTTAAAATCAACCGTCTTCCTCATCACACTGGCAGAGAAGCTGATCGCAAAAACAAAGTCTCAAGCGCGGGAACTTCTGCACAGGTATGTGGACTTTATCAAGCATGATTTTTGACGCTTTTTTATGATTATTAGTGTGAAAATGATGCAAAAAGGCCAGCGAAAGCAACTCATCGAATCTTAAAATAGGAATTTGATCATGGAAGCCAGCGGGCACAGCAAGGAAGACGTGAGGAAGCTAGGGCGGGGTCGGACGGAAAGATCTGCATCTTTGTTGAACTTGTACTCTATCGTTCGAAGTCAGAA
>NW_026556353.1:0-37627 GCF_029017545.1 Prosopis cineraria | reverse complement strand
CATACCCGATTACAATAAGCCATGGCCTGTCCAAGCAGAAATTTTTTCAAAAAAAAACTCGCAGGATAAGTCATACCATGTGCATATCCACATCTCATTAAAACCCTCAATACCATCACCACAACCAGAATGAAGCAGCCAGGTTTGCATGATAACTACTTACTAATCTTTCTTTACACATTTGGGGAAAACTGAGATTCAAAAAGGAAAAAGTAAACAAGTTTTTGCCAAGTGGAAGGTACAATCATTTGCAATCGGGCTGGTTTGTATCGTCTTCACCACGCAATGTTAATGCAGACAAGATAGGGAACTCTTCAATGCCTCCACTATCAAACTTATGTCTTATTTTCCACAAATCCATTAAGATCAAGGATCAGGCACCAGAAGACCTCAAATCTCTCAAACACAGGTAACAATTAAAAAGCTTTCATGCAGAGAGAGAGACAAAAAACTTGCATGGCATCGATGGCAATATGCAGTTACTTATCACCTTACATGCAACTAGATAAAAATACCAGGAATGTGTTTCACAACTAAATCAAATGATCCCCCAAAAAAACACAAAGGATTGAAGAATAACTTTCAACAAGCAAATCAAAAGAATCTCTGCTTGCGTTCAAATTATAATGAAGAAAGAAAGGCTGCTAATATATCTTACTAAAGTATTTCCCTCACTAAGCAAAACCCTAGCAGCAAGTATCTTTGCTTATATTAGCTTGACGAGACTTCCACAAAATTTGCGTCTAATAAGCTTGATCTGAGACATAGCTAGTTTTAATTCTTGAATTACAAAATTTGCATCTAACAAGCAAGCTAGCAAGGAAGAAAAGATTAATATGTCCATGCAGTAGCTATGTGGCGCACGCTTGAATCTTCTGCTCCTTCCCACACGAACGACCGAACCCTGCTCTTCCAAAAGAAAGTGTTTGCTATGAAGTGTCTGATCTTTGAAATACCAACAATCTCAGTATAAGACAATCCATCGAAAGTAAAGCATCAGTTATAGCACCAGTCCAAAGTGCCAAATCTTCCAATTTCAAAATGGGTACACTCAGTAAGTAATTCTTAACAAAAGCTTATTCTTTCGACTCAAATTTACACTAGTGATACATGACCACTTGATAATAAACCTTTACAAACCTTCCCGGCACATGGCAAATGAATCTGGCCGGGAAAATAAGATAGCTGTTGACATTCTGTTATTTTCCAACAATCGAAGTAAAATTGAGTTACTAAAACGCTTATCAAGGTTCGGAAAGGTAGGAATATTATATGCGCATTAGTAAAATTACATGAAGGCATTGACTCACCTTGCTCCATGGCAATATTCCGGGTAGTGTTCGTGGCAGTAGAATTCAAGCTCCTCAGCGTCAGCAATATCTCATCCATTATTTTCTGTCTTAAATGCTGAGGCAACTGAGACCCCCTCTCTTCTCTTGATAACTCCCCTTCCAGTACCTTAACCTTTTGGTACAAACGGTTTTATAATAGATTAACTTCTGTTCAATTCACGAGGAAGTGATAGCTCGAGCTAAGCAGAGATGGTTCTTACCCATTTAACCAATTCCTGGGGTTTATATGCCGTACGGATTTGGATTGATTCTTCCATTTTCCGAATCTGGTCCGAAGTATACGGGACAACTGGAAAGACGATAAAATTCAAAATTAAATCGAATGAGAGGATTTGGAGTTTTAGTATCAAAAAAGTAAAGCACGCTGTTAATACAAAGCAGAAGTGGGTTTTTAAGTTACGGAAACCACCTAAGCAAGGCCAGTTTTAAGGATGAAAGATTAAAAATCCAAAATATACCCACAATATTTCGAGCAGAAACCTATTTCAATACTTTATTCTGTTATGGGAGACAGTGGAGTAGAACAGAAAACATCGACAATCACTAGTAATTCTATCATGAAAAAAGAAGAAGAAAATCCCCACCCGATCCTTATATATATATATATATATATATATTTAGGCCAACAAATCCAATCCTCAGGTCGATACTTACTACTGCTTCGCGAAACGTTCCCCGAGTAGATATAAAGAAGGCATAAAGAGTGCGAAGAAAGTAGAGAGCAACCGCAATGTTGAAAAAGCAACTATGATAGCAGTTTTCTTGTACGAGCAAACCCACTTCCCTCTTCCTTGAAGCCCCCCACTCAATTCTCGCCATAGCCCTCTCGCTGCTTGCCCTTCTTCTTTACCTCATCCCAATCCCACCATCGCCCACTTTCTTCTCTTTCTTTTCTTCGAAAAGGGCAGTGATTTGACGATTTCAATCTGAGATTGCGCTCACTCCAAATAGATCGATGAATCACGACAGGTTCAAAATGACAACTTCACCGCCAATCTGTGATTCGTGGTTTACTATCCGACGGGCCCGAGAGCGGTAGCGTGATTATTCTTGCTCTGTTAGCTCCTCTAATTGAATCTAGTAATCGTGGTTCCCAAAAACAAAATAGTAATCGCGATTCCCTAATCGCATTTTTTTTTTTTTAACGAAACACAGGATCGTGCTTGTGCTAACGTGGCGCTTTTTGTCAATAGCTGTTGGGGATTTAGGTGCTCCGCTCAATCATTTCGGTGGTTCCGTCATCATTGACGGCATGATGCTAAAGTGCGCTTGTGATTAGCGATTTGGCGTGTCTCCGCCGACGAATGCTACCGTACGCCAGTACTCCTCGAAAACTCTTCTTCTTCGTCCAATATCCCACTTCTTTTGGCACCCAACCAAAAAAAAAAAAAAACACAATAAATAAACACTTCTTTCGAATTTGTTTTCAAATGGCATTGTTTGTCTTGCCTTCTCTCCATTTTCTTTCCTCTTCACTTTTTTTTTTTTACTTTCTATTTCAACCGTTAAATTTATTTTTAATATTTCATAAAATTATTTACTTGTGGTGCCAATTTTAAACTTTATGTATTTCACTTTGAAAGAAAGATTTATTACTCCACATGTTGATAACCTTTATTTTAATTTGTATATTGATTAGTAGCTAGAAGGAACTATGCTCTTAATTTATACTATAATTTTAACTTTTGCTGTTGTAGAATTTTTTAAAGATCCTAGTTACAGAAAAATTTTATCAAAATTTCTACAAAAGTGTTAAACTTTCTTATGACAATAGTATTAAAATTATCATAACTTTCATATAATTTGATTATTATTATTTTTTTTTCTTTCTTTTGTAAAATAATAAATTTTCATCTTAAGGCTTATGGGGACGTGTGAAGTGGTTCGCACCCATGTCGGTCACCTTTTATTTTTAGGGTATGACATAAACTAAATTTCAAAGTTTTTAATGCTGCAAAGATTATCAATGCCTTATAACGCATATTTGATTGTGAAGCTGCCATCATTTGAAGGCTTCTAACATCATCTACATTAGGATGAGGAGGTTGAACAATAATGATATGATTGATGATTTTCAAGTGAAGATATATGTATAATTGAGCACCCTTCCAGTTGCCATCACTAGAACAAAAATTTACAACTTTATCATAAAGAATAGAGTCAACATTAGGTATCGCATACTTGACTAAGGATTTAAGAAGGAGGTATATGTGTAATACCAAAAAGATATTATATTGCCACTTCTTACCTTACATCCCACATGAGATATGACTGATCCCAAACTTTATAAGTACTAGACCATATGTAAAAGTAAGAATTGATTTTATAAACTATGAGAATGATAACATTATTGCATTTATATTTGTCCTGAAGGACACGTACCTAAAGATAATTGAGTTTCACTATGATTCTCAAGCAAAGTTTTATAATATAGATCCTATTTTGATTTTTAAGCTTTTTAAAGTCAAGACTTCTCTAATTTTTTGTTTTGGTGGCAAAGTTTCGAGATAAGAGGCAAGGCTTTTTAATCCCATCAATTGAGTTTCAAAGGAAGTCATAGGAATGAGTGGATATTATCGTGCATAAATGTTATTCCATCAGAGATAATTTTATTTGATAATCAAGACGTGGTCAGACATTAAATACAGACATTAAATAACATGAGCATATTTTTTAGCAAAATTCAAACATCATTTCGCCACACATTTAATGCATGTCTTTGAGACCTTGTTCCGTGATCATCAAATGTGTGGTCATTCACAAGCTCCAAGAAGGAAACTTTTTATGCTGCTATTGACCTGAACTCGAAAAGAAACACATCAAAAATGGTTAGGTGCTTGAGGGTCTATGTGGATTTCCTTTTGGAATTAGCTCTGGAATTAAAATTATAATTTTGCAAAAATTAATCTAAATATTTTTAAGTCTATAAAACTCTATTTTGGAGAAGTTATTTTTTTTCCTCCCTGAAAATCAAATTTTAAACATTTAGAATTAGTCCTGTGATTAAAATTATAGTTTTGCAAAAATTTATCTAAACAATTTCAAGTCTGTAGAACTCTATTTTGGAGAAATTACCTTTTCCCCCCTTAAAAATCAATTTTTAACATTTGAATATTTCCTATTCCTCCAATTTTTATAATTGATTCTTAAAAGTTAGTCAAACATTTTTAATTATAAAAATTAATTTCAAAAAAATATTATCCAAGCACTATCACGTTTTGTTAATAAGCTTTTTCTATAATCAATTTTCATCAATTGAAATTCAAACACACCCTTAATTGTATATTGCCTTTAAGACACGTGAGGAAGTTACAATTCAACATGTTCCTTTCTTGTGCACGTTATATCCTATGTATGAGGTGCTTTTAATCAAATCATGCATATTAATAAAAGTTCATTATTTATCTTAAATTCCATTAAATCACAATAATTTTTAAATTTTTCTCATAATAATATCAATTAATATCATGGTGGTAGTGGGTAAAGTACGTAATCAATATGTCTCCTATTTTTTGAAGACATGTGTAAAATTATCTAATTACTCAAAAATGTTACAATACTCCTTATATTTAAGAATAAAATAAGCTCATAGAAAACATTTTATTTATTGAAACGGAGGGAGTAATTGGTTTGATTTTTTTTTATTAGTCATACAATTGGTTAGTTATTTGTGAACAATTGGTGTATTATTGTGTGCAGATATTATTCTATCAGAGATAATATTCACATTACGGTCAATTAGTCCATTTTACTATACTCAATTTGTTAATTACTGTAAACAATTTGTTAAATGTCTTCTGTTCCCTTGCATTCGGAGGGATGATGATATCATATAATGGTACTTATTCAAGTAATCAATGAGTTAACTTTTTATTTGAAGATTTTCAACATTTTCACTTAAGCTTCTACAGTCTTTTAATTTGAAGAATTTTTCACTTGAAATGCAATTCGACGGGTCAAAGGGTGCCTTGAAATGTATGAGATAGGTTTCTCTCTATTACATTTTCCTTCCACTGTAAATATAAACCATTTAAATTAAATATTTATCTTTAAAAATTATCAAATTTAAATAATCAAGTTTAATTTAACGATTTAAATTTGTAATTTTTCTTCCACTACAAAGAGCGAAAGCCTACTCTAGGATGTATTCAGAAATGACTCAAAGATGCATTCAAATATAAAAGTTGTCTGATTTACCAAAAAAATTCAAAGTCATTTGAAAAAGTCATTAAAAGTCCATTTCTCCAAAGCTACTTTCACTTAAGTCTGGGTTTGATTATTTTTTTTGGCCGATTACATTTGAAGTTGGAGTTTGGGCATTAATGAGGAAGTGAATAATTTTTATTTTACTATCATACCCTTATGATTATTTACCAAGCATTATTTTTTTTTCATAGATTGTTAAGCTTGTAATTTTCTATAAACCACAGATTGTAGGGAGGCTAGGTAAATCATATGGGAAGCGATCATCAACACTGACCCAAAATTTATTAGCTTGAGAAAAGTAATCACTCAGCACTGCTTCGCACTTAATTGGTTAAACAAACAAAAAAAGGAGAGTGAATTTATGAGACTGAAAATAATGAGCAAGGTTAATCAGAAGATGTTATTTATTTTTTGGTAAGCATTATTTAACATATCAATTTTTGCTATTTAAAATTTTGATTTATATACTCTCTTTATTAAAAAATGTAAGGTATTTTAATTGAATCTCATTCTCCAATAAAATTTTTATCTACTTTCAAACTAACCCTATCTTTTTATACTTACCCCCTATTAAATACCCTACAATAATATAAAGTTATAATCAACAAGGGTACTTTTAAAAAAAGATAATGATTACATCTTGAAAGACTAAAAATATTTTACATTTTTAAACATCTAACTCTTCAAAACATGTCTTATATTTTTGAACGAAGTGAGTATATATTTTAATCATTTCAAATATATTGCATGTGTGCAATAAATATTACACATCAAAAAATCAATATTCTTTTCTGTAATTATATACATAAAATTACTTTTCACTGTATATTATCAAAATATATTTTAATTTATTAAATTAAATTTTAAAAAAAATGTATTTAGATAAAAATTATTATAATAATTGAGTTTTATCAAACTAATTTTCATAAAAAATATTTGATGAATGGATTTTCAACAAATGAAAAACCAAACAAGTCCTAAACTGGGGCTAGAAATTAGTACCATGCTATGAATTTTTAAAAATTTTGTATAGTCAATGTTGTTGTATGATCTCTATTTATAATTTTTCTTATAAAAAAATCAGAATTCAAGACTTATTTGAATAATTCTTGAAAATACATTTAAAGTATATTTTTATCAAATTCAATAAATAAGTAAATTCTTTAAATAAATTTTTTTAAATTAAAAATCAAACATATCCTTAATTTTTTAATTTTTTATTTGCGCAGCTAAGTTAAACCTAAAGGGGCACTACTTTTGATAAAACGGATCAAATCATGATCCAACATCAATGTGTGCATTAAATAACTATTAGTCAACAATAATATGATTTTTTTTTTTGCTCTTCTTTCTTTGCCATCAGGATTTTTTTGGTTTTGAAAGTTTTTTGTTGCTATAATTAAAATTTTAAAAATCAAACGCATCATTAAATTAAATAAAATACTTATTTAAGGGTTATTAGTTGGATGTGGTTAAACTGTTTATAAATAATTTAATATTTTTAATAATATACATAAAAATAATAAAATAAATCTACCAATAACCAACAGTTAAATTAAAAAATATTCAATTAAAGGTACTTAAATTTATAAAATATTCATACCTTACCATTAAATTTGTTTGGAAAAAAAATATAAGTACCTACTTTATATAGCACTTACGTCCTCTCCGTAATTTCGAAGACAAAACCACTAACATGCATGCACAGAAATTTATAAAATGGCCGTCCCTCTTCTTTATTCTCTTCTCGGCTCCCTGCCCTCTCCACCTCTCTTTGACACTACTCTGTCATTATTTATAAATTATTTTTAATATATTTTATCAGTATTAAATTTTTTTAAAAATTTATTAACTTTATTTTAAAATTTAATAAATTTTTAATTTTATCTCTGTTAAATATATACACTTTATTAATGTATTTTTTCTCCTCAATATTCAATCGAAGGTAAAAGAGAATATTTATAATAAAAATTTAATGATATGACTTATAAATATAACAAAAAAAAATCTTTTCTCCCCATCTCATGAATAAAATCAGAGAGAGTATGATTATGACATATTAATACATATTCCCTTCATCCCTATATATAAAGTATTTTTAATTGAATCTCGCATACCAATAAAGTATTATTATTTAGTTAAACTCACATAAATACACAATGATTTTTCAGTTTTGCCCTTGATAATACATAATTAATATCATGATGGTAGTAAAAAGATATACATTAATGATCTATTCTATTTTTTAAGATAAAGGTAGAATTATTTAATAAATTAAAAATATTATTGTCATTTTTATATTTAAAAATAAAATAAATTTTAAAAAAATACTTTATTTATAAAGAAAGAAGGAGTAATAATGATATTAAAATCACTACTACAAGCCCTCGAGACGTAATATGCCAATACTTTGAGAGAAATGGCTACTTTTATGAGGCAAAAGCTAAGGCTTGTTTGGCAGTTTTTTATTCTTCAAAATAAAATAAAAAATCTATTTAATAATATATTTTTAAAAAGTGTTTTGAAAAATAAAAAAAATAAAATATTGTTAAAAAGAATAGAAAAACAGAAATGTCTTTTAAGTGTTCTTGGATTATTATTCTGAAAAACAAAAAAAATAAAAAATATTTATTTTTATTTTTATTATTTTTTCAGAACATGTTGTATAAAACATTAATCCTTAAAACAATAAAATAAAAATAATTTCAAAAATTTCGTGCTCCCTTTCTATATTTTCAAGAGCTGGTTATCTTCATTTGTCTCCGTCGTCGGTCTGAGAGACAAATAAATCTCTGGCATTTTTCCTTCAATCTCATGTTTTGTAGCAAATTTTACAACGGAAGCTGGGAAGCAGCACGCCAAAGTGATGTTTACAACAAAATATCTTCTCTTCTTGGATTTTTTTTTTCAATCTTTTTTATTTCTCCATTTTTTATCTTTTTTCCAGCTTCTCATACCTATTTTTTAACCGTTAAAGGCCAAATCGCTTGAACCGGTAGATCGGTCAGTTTTTCTAGTTTTCCTAGTTCATTGACCCATTTATCAGTTCTTGACTGGTCTCGTTGAGTAGTATTGTGTAAAAATTCTTCAATCCAGTAAGATTTAGTCCAACTCAAGACAAGTTCGATCCTATCCTGTTTAGATAAAAATTAATCTTTTAAAACCAAAAAGATCAGACTTTTTCTTGGTTTGCACTGAATAAGAGACCAAATATCTAGACCACTTGATTTGATCCGGTCTTATAAATGTATTTAATACAATTATACTTAATTTATTAATTATTATAATAAGTTAATTTATAATAATAATTAGTATTTTTTGTGTTTTATATTTGTGAAGTCATGAATATCGAGTAAAATTCTAACATTGATAATCTTCAGTCTTCCTCTTTTATTAGTGAAATTTATTATTAATTTGGTGTAATAGACTTTACACATGTTGAATGTTGTTGAAGGTTGTTTGATTTAAATAATTTGTATCATAACTGAAATATTTTTTGTTGTTGTTGGAAATTATTTTGAATTTATAATTGTTATTGTTGTGATAAATTTTACATGACTATAAACAATTTTATTATATTAAATAAATTACTGCCTCTCATGGATAAAACAAAAAAAGAAAGTGAGATGCTGGATAAAATCGTGACTAGTCTTTTAATCTTACTAGATCAGTCTGATCATGTTTAATTTCAAACTATATTAGGATCAAGTCAGATTATGAGTTGCTTAACTTAGTCTTTTTTATAAAAAAGATTTGAGTTAGGTCCAAATTCAACCGAGTCATTCTTTTATACAGCCCTCCCTTCCCGTTCTGTAACATTAATAGCCGTTTGGTTCAAAGAATCAAAGGGAATGTAATGTAATGCAATGCAAAGCAAAGGAATGGAATGGAATGGAATGTAATGTAATGAGAATTACATGTGTTTGTTTGGTATGTTATATAAGAAAGGATATTTTGATATAAAATGTGGTTGTAATGGGGATTACATAGGTTTATTAATGTAATCCTCTTTATAGTGTATGATGTAATTCCCTTTATATTATCTGGTGTCAACCAAACAGCTAAAATCATGTAATGCATTAGAATTATAGATAATCTCCTTACACTGCATCAAACCAAACAGACTATAACTGGACCAGACTAGCAACCAATTGAACTGGTTGGTCCAGATTTTTAAAACCGCAGTTGCAATCAACACGAGGGCTTTAAGCCTCAAAGCCTTGAACGTCACTCAAGCGACCAAGTTTAAGGGAAAAGTTAAATCGTGCTTATCTCGAGAACGTGGCACAAAGGTTGGTTTTTTTGACTTTTTGTGCATCTCTTGGGTAAAACAAAGTTTAAAATGATCTTTTGAAAACCAAATCCTGTGCTGCAACAGCGAGGAGTGCCTCTCTGTCTTGTAAGGTTCAGCTCTGGGAAGTGTGAAATTTGAGTTGAGGCTCGACAGCTTCCAAACAAGTTCATTAACGCTCGCCTTTGAATCTAGCACAATCTTCGTCTTCCGATTTCAAAAGCTGCGATTAAATTACCACCTCATGCGAAGAAAGGGAGCCCGTATTGACCTGAAGTTACTTCATTCTATCCAATCCGAATCAGCTGCTGTTTAGGAATTCGCCTTCTCAGCTCTGTAAGACTAGAAATTAAATGCTTGGAGTTCTACAGTAGAGAATTATTTCATTTATTTTTGAAAAAAAGGGAGGAAAATGTGGGGATTTGGGGGTAGGTTCTACTGGGGACAAAATCTGGTGCCCGAGAGAGCTGAAGGGATAGTTGTGGTATTCGCATGGATGTCAAGCGACGAGAGGCACTTGAATAAATACGTAGACCTCTACTCATCCATCGGATGGAATTCGCTTATCTGTCACTCCCAATTTCTCAATATGTGAGTTTCTATTTGCCAAATTTGTCTGACCCCCGATTGCCCCACTTTCATGTTAATCACGAAGTTAACGATCAATCATCCCCCTATATCTGGTGTATTTATGTTCTTGCAACTTCACCTTATATATCTATACTTCTGTTTAAAAATGAATCGCTGGTGATAATTGAAATACACAGTGCAAGATTGATAGTTTTGTAATCTGACAATGCCAGGAGTGCTGGTTGATAGTAATTCCAACCAGCTGGATATTTTCATGGAAATAATTATATACTCGAGCCGGCAACCCTATTACCCGTAGAAATTATATCTCCCCTTATGTTCTGCATCTATACGATGCTTTTAGTAGATCTTCAAATTTCTGCGAGCCTTTCTTCGAAGGATTTTCTGGAAGCATAATAAACTAATGCTTTGTTCTCTATAATTTTGCTTTTTTTTATTGCAGGTTCTTCCCTGAGAAAGCAACAAGTCTTGCTGCTAACATACTCAATGAACTTGTGAAGGTTAGTCTTATCTTAGTTCTCCACTTTGGCAAAAAGAAAAAAAAAAGTAGTTTAGGTCGCCTAAAAAGCAGTTTCAACTTTCAAGTGGAATATAACTCAGATTTTTTTAAACACTCTGCCACACTTTTACATATTTTAGTCCAGTCAAAAAATTGACTCGTTGGTTGAAGCGTGTGAAATGCCTCTTCATGCATGTCAATATGCAGGTGCTGAGAATTAGGCCTTGCCCCATAGTCTTTGCGTCTTTTTCCGGGGGTGCAAAAGCTTGTATGTTTGAGGTTCTTCAGGTATTCAATTCTATACTCTATCGCCTTGTTCGTCCCATTTTTCTTTTTAAGAGTATATATCAATGTCGTATTATTTCATTTGTTGTTAAATTTTTCCCACATCATACCATAATAAAATCTGACTTATGACAATTTAATTTCCCTTTGATTTCAGATTATCGAGGGAAAGTGTGAAGGACATAACAAGGTATGCATGTCTTTTCTATCTGCAGTTTATGGGATGCTTGAATTACATATATTATATCACATGATAGTGTTGAAAGCCAAATTCAAATATTCTGTAATTCCATTAATTAATTTGTCCTGTTTCCGTGTACAAACTATTTTAGTCAGTTTCCTGCGACATGGATCTTTATATCCAGGATTCTTGGTTTTTTCCCTTTTAACTTTTTGGCTGACTGATAATTCAATAAACTTGTAAACCATTTTAACAACACAGGTTGACTACCAGCTTGTTAGAGACTCTATTTCTGGCTATATTTATGATTCCAGTCCAGTTGATTTCACCAGTGATTTGGGTGCTCGATTTCTTTTACACCCTTCTGTTTTGAAAATGTCCCATCCACCAAGGTTTGCTTCGTGGATCGCAAATGGCATTGCATCTGGTCTTGATGCTCTCTTCCTCAGCAGGTTTGAATCACAGCGAGCTGAGTATTGGCAAACTCTTTACTCCACTATTGTAAGTGGTCAATGATAAAGAACAAGCTTTTCTGCCTTTCTTGTTCTGTTAGTTTTTTTTTTTTTTTTTAATTTTCTACTTAGTCCTTATTGAGTTACATTCTATTGCAGAGGATGCAGGCCCCCTATCTCATTTTTTGTTCTGAAAATGACGATCTTGCTCATTTTCAAGTTATTTCAAATTTTGTCCAACGACTAAAAGACCTTGGCTGTGACGTCAAAATGGTAAAATGGGATACCTCTCCTCATGTAGGTAAGCATCTGCAGTCTACACTTAATTTGTGAGAAGATCCTACTTGACAGACCTGTGCCTGGTTGAACGATGAAGATCTTGTCATGATTTTATTCTTAAAGTAGCATGCTTTAATATCTATGCAAGTTCGGTTGTCACTTGTCAATATCACTCTAGCTATTGCTCGTCTATTTTGGCAGGAAAAGCCATTTTGCTTGTTAGTCCTTCACTGGGAAAATTTTTAAATTTACATTTTACATCACATTAACGTCCTGGCTGAGAAAGCAACTGCCCATCGTTTTTTTTTTCTTCCTGTTTTTGTCAACTTTGACTAAGCTGAGAGCAGAAAGATGATAGCATCATTTGTTCTGTTTGAGTGCGGTTACAAGGGGTTAAGAGACCTGCGTTTTCATGAAACTGCAATGAGCACAGTAACTAGACTTTCCCCATTCTCTTACTGTATTTTATTCAGGTCATTATCGGCACCATCCAATAGATTACAAGGCTGCAGTCACTGAGATCCTTGGCAAGGCAGCTACAATTTATATTTCCAGAAAAAGACCCGTTGAAGATAAGAGACTGGGCATTGAGGGAGCAAAAGATGGAATCTTACATCCAATCAACAATTTCAGGAAAGCTGCAACGACTTCAACCAGTTTTCAGGGCTTTGCTGTTGCTTCTGATGATTGGTTGTCAGGTTCAATGAATTATTACGAGGGTAAACGTGTTGGTTCTGTGCCAGATGAACGCAAGGAAGGCTTGATTCATTTACGGGCTCGCCCCAGCATCAATGCGTATGGGGTTCTTGGCCAAGCGTTATTTGATATATGCGTTCCTGAGAATGTTGAGGATTGGGATATCAGATCAAATTCCAAGAATGCACGATCATTCGCTGGTACAAGGAGGCATGGTTCTTTCAATCCTATAAAATGCATATGGCGCTCGAGGTTGTAGGATGTTGACTAGTTTCGCAGGACTCAGGCTGACAACTCTCCAACGAGTAATGACTTCGAACTTTGAAGGTGATGTTGCCTTCAAACTCGTAGGCAACTGTTTGGACCCCGGCAGATTCACCAAGGCCCAGACATGTATAGTACCGAAAATAAGAGGCTGAAAGGGTGAAACCTTAAATGTGATTTGTTTGTTTTCTGTTAGGGGAGGACATCGTGATGGGTCAAGCAGTTCGTCATTCTGGAACAAAAATTGAACAGCTACTTGACTTCACCGGAAAAGATATACTGTTATGTTTGAGATCACTTGACTGTTTGTTCCAAATCCAGTTGACAAAGTGCTTTTGGAAAGTGATATATTTCTAAATTCTAACTTCGGTACTGCTCCCTATTTCCTGGTCACTAACGTTTATTATTTTTTTAGTACTGGTATATACGCATTGATGCTCCTGATCTTAAAAATAGGAGCTAAATAATTAATTTTACAGGGAATAAAGGAATTAGTTAAATTAATTATTTATAAAAAAATGTGTTGATTTTTTTAAAATACCATTTTTAGTCATTTATAATTTATATTGAAAACTGCCTATATTAAAGTAAAATTTGAGAGATGACTTCCAAAAATTTGATTACCTGTGCAGTACGCGTATAACTGTAAAATAGTAAAATTTGGCATCATTTTAAAAAAGATAATAGATATAAATACTTATATTTAGCATATTGAAAAAAAAATACCAATTGAAAACCTTTTGAATTGTTTGATGAAATTCAGTTGACCATATTTTAAACATAAATGCCCCGATCTATGATATGTTGGTCACATCTTGCAAAATTGATGGCAGGAACAATGTCAGTGAAACAAATAATCCAAGTTAACAAATACAAAATAATTAATAATCATACAAATTAATAAAGTGATTAAAAGAATAATGAGAGGCATCTAAATATACAATAGATCCAAAAATGAATGAAATACAATAAAAACCTTAATCAACAAATGAACATGTATCCACATTGTTCCATTTATAATTAGTATGTAAGTTGATGTTGTGGGAAACTTTTATTAAAAGAATAATGAGAGGCATCTAAATATACAATAGATCCAAAAATGAATGAAATACAATAAAAACCTTAATCAACAAATGAACATGTATCCACATTGTTCCATTTATAATTAGTATGTAAGTTGATGTTGTGGGAAACTTTTAATTTGGACTTTTAATTAATTAAAATTCAAATTAAAACCCGAACAAAATAACCAATTAACAGCCGAATCTTATTAACATTAATATATAAATAAAATAAAATTCAAGCCATCAATTTAGGCTCTAGCAAATTTAGCCAACATTATATGGCTAAATAAAATTAATAACCCACATTTTTCTAAATCAAGATAATGACTGTTTCTCAAATTATCTTCGATTTAAAAGACAAAACTATCTTTAAACATTGCAATATTCTAATTTCTCTTTTTCACGCTAATTTTGCTTTCACCCATCTGAAGACATAGAAACGATACTATACTCTTGGTCACGATGGTGAAGAAGCTGACAGTAGACAACTAAATAGTTCACGCCTATGGATAAATGGAGTTAGAGATTCAGTCAGGAGACTATAAGAACAAGAGTTGAGGCAGACTGGAAGCTATAGATTCAGGTTGAAAAATCACAAATACGAGGTGAGGAAGTTCGAAACTGTAACTTCTACACAAAGCCACATTAAAATTGCAAATTCGAGGTGAGAAAGTCCGATCAGACTTTGTTACAAAAGCTAGAGTTCAAATAAGGGTTTCCTGAGATTTTGTTTGATCTGTTTTGAAAAAATGATTATGTATTTTTTATGTTATTGATTTGCGATACTGCATCATTGATATATGACTATATATCAATTATAAATAAATTTATGTCTAGTTATATTGATTTACAATAATATATTGGTGATATACTATTATCACTAATATATAAGCTATGTCAGTGAAAACTTACTAATTTATTTATCATTGATATATAGTTGTATATCAATGATATAGTATTGCAGATCAGTAGTGGAATTTTATTTTTAATGCTAATATCCTTTTCATAATATCTGAGAAAAACAGAGAGGAAAAAAGAAGAAAAGCTCCATGATGAAGATGGTGATCTAGGCAAATTAGATTAAAAATTCTAATGAATAAAAGCATTATATGAGAGATGAATATAATGATCCAGGAAAATTAAATTCGAAATTATGGTGAAGAAAATATTTAGAAATGATAAATCAAAAAGGGAGCACACACAATATGATTTTTTATGATAAAAATGAAAGATTTAATCAGCTAAAAATTAGTTAACTCAAATATTTTTTATTTTAATAATAAATTTATTCTAATGATAAAAAAGGAAAACACATCTAATTAATTTTATGAATGGGCCATATTTTAAAATATTTAAAAATATCATTTGTAATTTGTGAGAGTTGCATTTTTTGAGACCATTGAACTAATTTTCTCTACAATTGAATATTTCTCATAAATCACTGTTTAAACATGAATTATAGTGTTGGGCTCTCTTACTATGGATTTAGAATTTTTCTCAAAAGCACTTTTAAGTAGGGTGTTCACGGGATGAGACGGAATAAGATCAGGACAGGATCGAGACACCACTGCCCCATGTCTCATCCTGAAAAAAAGCCTGGGGTTGAAATTTTGTCCTGTATTTCATCCCATCTTGAAAGTCTTCCTGTCTCTTTAAGAATCAAGATAAGATTGGAACGTCTCGTCATCTCGATAAATCAGATAATGTCAAAGTAAGATCTAGACGATAACATTTATTAAAATTTTAAATCATATAATCTATTAAGTTTAAAATCAAAACAATACAAGTATATAAATCACAATAATTTAAAGTCAATTATTAAATTACATTAATCATAATTCCATATTATGATAGCAATTACAAATAATTTTTAAGCTATAAGAGCAGCAACAACAGGCAAACCGAGCATAATATCAAATCATTATTTTTCTACTTTAGTTGAAATGTGCTAAGCTAATTGCTCTTTTAAAAATAAAGTAAAAAAATATGATATAAATAAAAGTTATTAAATAGATAGATATAAAAATAAATTATATTAATATAATTAATATATTATAAAAAAAGATATATTTGTTTACTCTATATCATTAAAACTATTAATATAAAAAACTTTAGTTTTACATAAGAATTGCAAGTATTGAAATTATAATTAATATAATTAATATAAAAATAAATTATATTAATATAATTAATATATTTAATATTTATTTTAAAAAATATATATATATATATAATATTTGGGAGGAGGCGGGACATCTCGATGGTAATCCCGTGTTGTAACACCCTCAAATTTACAAACCGATTTTTCGCAAATTATTAATTCAAGAAATCATTTTTTTTTTCATTGAACCCTTATCATACCCTTATCATGGTAGAAAAATTTCTACCATGATACATCCAAGACAATATACCACAGGTCTTAAAATATCTCAAAAAGCAATTAGAACCATGAGGGACAGACATGATCCTCATAGCATGTTATTTAAATCAGGTCATGAATCAAGAGGGACAGACATAATCCTCTTGGTCATATAAATACTTTTAATAAAAAGGATTAGAGTTTACATGCTTCACAAAGAAGATATGTCCTAAGTTGGCACAAGATACATTGTATAATCCAAAATAAGAGGCAACGTAAAAGATGGTGTCTCATACACCATAATTACACCTCTGGTGCTTTCTCGGCCGGACTCGCTCCTGTAAAAATATTAACCACGGGGAATGAGACTTAAAAGTCCCAGTAACCAAAAATTAATATGTAATGATGCATGCGGATGTAACTAATCATGCGATTGCTAAGTGGGCACACAAAACATTTAACCGAACAATATTTTCAAACAAACCGAACAAGTATTTAATTGCATGACTGCACCTTATATCCTCCTTTCACCATGCTCGGACGCCAAATCACCCGGCCAAAGGTGAGTTGGACCAAGCGACACGCCACTCATTGGGTCCAATGAGGGCTTACCACGTGGTAATAATTAACCGAACAGAAATTCCCATTAACACCATACATTAAAATACCCTGACAAGTCATGCATCATTCAAATATCCAAACAGGAATATATCCGAACAATAATATCTCATCATGATAAATAAAAAAATAAATTTTTAACCCACTTGGCAATAATTTCAAACAAGTATATACAGTATTTATTTTCAATAATTCATAATTTTTCCAAACAACAAAACAACACATAACCATTCACAAACACACTCATCACAACACATTAATAATGGTTACCTTGTGTCTTGAATAACAAGTTCCCCTTCACAACTCCTTTTTCACCACTATCTTTGTCAATATAATCTACATAATTATTTCACAATACTATATATTAATTTTACATTAAAATAAATAACTCTAATTTAAAGAGTTAGAAAGTCTTAAATCTATAGTCCATATTAACACTAATTTAAGATTTATGCCTCATTTAACTTCCCAAATTCTTTTCTAAAATTCTCGTACCCTAATGAACTATTTTTTTTTATCCTCAATTCACTTCTAGTATCACAATTTCATCCTTCTACATTCTAAAAATTCATCCAAAAATAAATTAAAAATTTTAGAATTATCCTGAAGCCTCAAATCACCTTTCTATAACCTCAAAAATACCTATTCATACTTAAATAAATATTTAATAATCATAGGTTTATCCCTACGTCTCAGATTCCACATAAATTCAACCATATAGATCTAGATTTTAACTCAAAAATTCTTAAACATGAGTTTCAACCTTAAAAAATATTCTATAATATTTTTTATATCCCTAAGAATTTTAACCTATATTTTTAATCCATCATATCATCAGATTAACTATCCTATAGAAAAATCCTAATCAAAATATTTACTCTATCCTACAAAATAATCATATCACTAGAAAGCTAATATTATTTAGAAAATAACTATAAAATTAATTTTGTAATTAAATAAATTTTTAAATGCTAATCTAAACAGGAAAGTTAGAACATACCTGAAGAAAAAGAAAATAATCCCCCCTTGCGAGAAAACGCCGAGCAACGTGAGAGGAAGAGAGAAAAATAATATAAAAATGGGATTGTGAGTCCCAAAATTATATTAAAAAAAACTATAGGTTTGAATTTAATTATTCAAACCTTTGGGCCAAAAGTTGCAATTTTCTCTAAATTGCATCTTAGCCTCTCATGCTTCCTAATGCACACACCCCCTCCTTTTTATACATGAAGGCACCTCTTCTCTTCCCTCATCTAACCAATGTGGGACTTAGAAACAACAACCTTCCACCCCCTTTTTTTTTTGTTCCTTCTACTTCTCTCTTTTTTTTTCAACACACACATAAAAAAAATTATTTATGTATTATATCTTAACTAAATATTGCTTATGTGGTTTTAAATTTAAATTTTTAAATTCATAATTAAATACCTAACCATAATATTATTTCTAAATAACCTCAAATAATATAAATTCCTATTATTATCATTTTTTTTCTCAAAACCTAAATTCCACAATTTCTTTATTATATAAAAAATCAGGATGTTACAATTCTCCCCTCCTTTTAGAAATTTTGTCCTCAAAATTTAATAGATAAGCATAGAAACTATGTACCTAAGCAAATAAATGTGGATAATCTCGCCTCATACTCTCCTCGGTTTCCCAAGTAGCATCACCTAGGGCTCCACCCTTCCAAATCACCTTCACGAGTCGGATGGTCTTATTGCGTAGTTGTTTGTCCTTAAAGTCCTCAATTCGCTCCGGTTCGGATCTAAAGGTCAAATTCTCCCTCAATTCTACTTCTTCAGGTTCAATAACATGGGAGGGATCCGGGTTGTACTTCTTCAACTGTGATACGTGAAACACATTATGGATACCTGCAATCTGTGGAGGTAATGCAACTCTATATGCAGCAGATCCAATTCGCTCCAAGATCTCATACGGGCCCATAAATCTAGGTGTCAACTTCTTTGCCTTAATGGATCTACCAATGCCTGTCACGGAGAAACCTTCAAAAATACATGATCTCCTACTTCAAACTCTAACGGCCGTCTCCTCTTATCAGCATAGCTCTTCTGTCGGCTCTGAGCTGTTAGCAATTTTTGCTTAATCATTGCAATCTTCTGGGTGGTCTGCTCTACAATTTCTGGACCAATGATACTCCTCTCACTTAATTCTGTCCAACACAAAGGCGATCTACACTTCCTTCCATACAAGGCCTCATAAGGCGCCATCCCAATACTAGAATGATAGCTGTTATTATAAGCAAATTCAGCTAATGGCAAATGATTATCCCAACTACCTGGTAGTTCAATGGCACAAGCTCTCAACATGTCCTCCAAAGTCTGGATCGTCCTCTCTGTTTGTCCATCTGTTTGGGGGTGGTATGCGGTGCTAAAACTCAGTCTGGTACCCATAGCCTTCTGTAGCGCACCCCAAAAGTTTGAAGTGAACCTTGGGTCACGATCTGACACAATTCTAGAGGGTATACCATGAAGTCTAACTATCTCCTTAATGTATATCTCAGCAAATTTCTCTAATGTAGAGGTAAACTTGATCGCCAAAAAGTGAGCTGATTTGGTGAGTCGGTCTACTATCACCCAAATAGCATCCTTACTCGAGGGTGTTCTTGGCAGTCCAGTGATGAAATCCATGGAAATATCATCCCATTTCCACTTTGGAATATCTAACGGTTGCAGTGTTCCAGCTGGCTTCTGATGTTCTATCTTTATCTTCTGACACGTTAAACATCTAGAAACAAATTCAGTTACATCTTTCTTCATTCCTGGCCACCACCAACCTCGCTTCAAATCATGGTACATTTTAGTTATACCGGGATGAATTGTATATTTGCTCCTATGAGCTTCTTCTAAAAGGATATTCCTCAATCTTGGATCATTAGGTACACAAACTCTACCTTTATATTCATCACTGTGTCCTCAGAGATGGTAAAATTTGGGGCCTTACCTACCACTATCTCCTTCCTTATATTCCTTAAGTAGTCATCACTCTGCTGTGAGACTCTGAGATCTTCCCAGAATTTGCTCTCAAAGTCTGCTACCTGGAGTGCGGCCATTTGATGTTCAATCACATCTACTGGAACATCATGAAAACTGTTCCATAAATGATATTCATGAACCATCAAATGTGCAGCATGAATAGTCTTTCTACTTAAGGCGTCAGCTACCACGTTAGCCTTACCCGGATGGTAATGTAATTCAAAGTCATAATCCTTCAGAAATTCCATCCATCGTCGCTGCCTCATATTAAGCTCTTTTTGATCAAATAAATACTTCAGGCTCTTATGGTCACTGAAGATTTGAAACTTAGATCCATACAAGTAGTGTCTCCATATCTTCAGAGCAAACACAACTGCAGCTAACTCCAAATCATGAGTAGGGTAATTTTCCTCGTGTGGTCTCAACTGTCTGGAGGAATAGGCAACCACTCGGTCATTTTGCATCAAAACACATCCTAAACCCTTTAAAGAAGCATCAGTGTACAGAGTGTACGGCACCACAGGGTCAGGAATAGTCAATACTGGAGTAGTGGTTAACCTCTTTTTCAATTCTTGGAAAGCAGCTTCACATTTGTCAGTCCAAATAAATGGGGCATCCTTCTTAGTCAGCTTAGTTAAGGGCATCGCAATTTGCGAAAATCCCTTAATAAAGCGACGATAATAACCTGCTAAACCTAAAAAGCTTCGTATCTCTGTAACAGATTTTGGCTGTTCCCACTTCATCACTGCATCAATCTTGCTAGGATCCACCGCAACTCCGTCTCTGGACACAACATGGCCCAAAAACTTTACTTCTTGGAGCCAAAATTCACACTTGTTTAATTTGGCATAAAGCTTATGTTCCCTCAAAACTTGCAAGACGATTCTTAAATGTTCACCATGAGCCTCCTCATCCTTTGAATAAATAAGAATGTCATCAATAAACACTACTACAAACTTATCTAAATAGGGTCGAAAGATCCTATTCATGTAATCCATGAATACCGCAGGAGCATTCGTAAGTCCAAACGGCATCACCATGAATTCATAATGCCCATATCTCGTCCGAAATGCTGTCTTAGGTATATCCTCTGCTCTTACTCTCAATTGGTGGTACCCTGACCTTAAGTCAATCTTTGAGAAAACTGCGGATCCCACAAGCTGATCCAGCAAATCATCGATTCTCGGAAGTGGATATTTGTTCTTGATGGTTACTTTGTTCAATTGTCTATAATCAATGCACAATCGGAGGCTTCCGTCCTTCTTCTTTACAAAAAGGACTGGAGATCCCCAAGGTGAAACACTCGGTCTGATGAAACCCTTCTCAAGTAGCTCTTCAATTTGCTTTTTCAGTTCCGCTAACTCTGAAGGGGACATCCGATAAGGAGCCTTAGAAATTGGCCCTGTACCGGGTACCAATTCAATTGAGAACTCTACCTCGCGCTTTGGGGGTAAACCGGAGACTTCGTCTGGAAATACATCCGCAAATTCTTTGACAATTGGGATATTCTTCACGCCTTCATCAATCTCAGCTTGGATAGAGAAGAAAACCATGTAGGCCTGGCAACCCTTCTTCATACATCTATCAACTTGCGCCGCCGACAAGAAAACATGATCTTGAGTCTCGACTGGGGTCACCGACAAAGAAGATAAAGACACACTCCTCTCTCTACAATCTAGGATAGCACCATTTGCAGCCATCCAATTCATTCCCACAATTACATCCATACCTCTCAGTGGTAGGATAATTAAGTCCATAGTTGTTTTCCTATTTTTAAACTCGACTACTAGGTTAAGGCATGCCTTAGCGGTCCTCACAGATTCTCCCGCAGGAGTAGACACATTCATATCAAAAGGTAAAATACACACAGGCAAATCAAGGTTCTTTACACAAGTTTCAGAAATAAAAGAGTGTGTAGCACCCGAATCAAATAGTGCAACAATATCATGATGAAGGATTTTGATGTTACCTCTAATGGCATCTGGGGAGTTCATGGTGTCCTGAGTAAGAGCAAACACACGACCAGAGACAGTAGGATGTTGGGAAGGGTTCTTCATATTTGAGCCCTGGTTGTCCCCACAAAACTTTGCAATGTGACCGGGTTTCCCACAAATGTAACAGACCCAGCACTGTCCGAAATGACGACGCCCGCATTTAGTGCACTGTTGAGAGCTCGCTGTACTCGGGGCAGGGGTAGATACTGTTGGGCTCCTCTGTGACCCGTGATAACTACTATGATAGCTCCTCTGTCCTTGGCCCCTTTGAAATGGACCCTTCTGCCTTCCTTGGTTCCATGAGCTACTCGAACCCTGATGGTTTTTCTTCATAATGCCTCCGGTGGGTCGAGGGTAGGTTGGGGGTCTACTATATGAATAACCCCTCTTCTCTCTCTCAACCTCCTTCTTACTGCGAGCTACTACTTGTAGTTTTATGCACATTTCATCATAATCTCGGATATCTAGATGAGCCAATTGTTCCCTCAATTCTGGTCTAGCCTTCTCCAATAAGCGCTTAGCCTTCCATTCGGAATCATCCCTATACTGCAGGTACGTGGAGTATCTAGATAACTCCTGAAACTTAGCAATGAATGTGTCCTCATCGAGGTTCCCTTGCTTAAAGGCATGGAATTCCGCTTCCTTCTCAGACCTTAACTCTGATGGAAAGTAATGCCTGAATAATTTTTCCTTGAATTCCTCCCAGGTGAGTGTAGAATCATCCCTGGGCCCTGCTGTCTCCCACCAATCTCTTGCTCCTTTCACTAGGAGCACTAATGCTACTTGTACTTTTTGATTGCTGGTGCATGTGACTACTCGAAAGATGGATTCGAGTCTCTTCACCCATTCCTCTACCACGGATGGTTTAAGGTTACCATCAAACGTAGGAGGGTTAAACTTCCTAACAGTTTCCCACACATCAGTAATGGTCGGTGGGGCTCTCTGTTCCTCCTGCCTAATTTCTTTCCTTCTAGACTCATGATCTCTCAGAGTGGCAGGATGTGAGGAACTGCCTTCCCCCACATGACTCTCAACATGAGCCCTATCTCCATTTTCAGTTACCTTTTGCCTCTTTAGCTCCGTCAACTCTTGTTCGTATCCTTGAACCTTGTCTGTTAATGTTTTTACAAGCATTCTTAATTCCGCCAAGTCAGGCTCCTCATTTGGCAGTGGCGGTGGCAGGTGCTCATGTTGGAATCCTGAGTTACCACGAGTAACAGGCATTTTCTCTCCCCTCCTAAAGGATACAAGATATAAATAATAAAATTAGCCTAGCTATATCATGGCCATACAATGAGAAGCACCATAACAATGTATATTGCCAACCGACTATATGCTCTGATACCAATATGTAACACCCTCAAATTTACAAACCGATTTTTCGCAAATTATTAATTCAAGAAATCATTTTTTTTTCATTGAACCCTTATCATACCCTTATCATGGTAGAAAAATTTCTACCATGATACATCCAAGACAATATACCACAGGTCTTAAAATATCTCAAAAAGCAATTAGAACCATGAGGGACAGACATGATCCTCATAGCATGTTATTTAAATCAGGTCATGAATCAAGAGGGACAGACATAATCCTCTTGGTCATATAAATACTTTTAATAAAAAGGATTAGAGTTTACATGCTTCACAAAGAAGATATGTCCTAAGTTGGCACAAGATACATTGTATAATCCAAAATAAGAGGCAACGTAAAAGATGGTGTCTCATACACCATAATTACACCTCTGGTGCTTTCTCGGCCGGACTCGCTCCTGTAAAAATATTAACCACGGGGAATGAGACTTAAAAGTCCCAGTAACCAAAAATTAATATGTAATGATGCATGCGGATGTAACTAATCATGCGATTGCTAAGTGGGCACACAAAACATTTAACCGAACAATATTTTCAAACAAACCGAACAAGTATTTAATTGCATGACTGCACCTTATATCCTCCTTTCACCATGCTCGGACGCCAAATCACCCGGCCAAAGGTGAGTTGGACCAAGCGACACGCCACTCATTGGGTCCAATGAGGGCTTACCACGTGGTAATAATTAACCGAACAGAAATTCCCATTAACACCATACATTAAAATACCCTGACAAGTCATGCATCATTCAAATATCCAAACAGGAATATATCCGAACAATAATATCTCATCATGATAAATAAAAAAATAAATTTTAACCCACTTGGCAATAATTTCAAACAAGTATATACAGTATTTATTTTCAATAATTCATAATTTTTCCAAACAACAAAACAACACATAACCATTCACAAACACACTCATCACAACACATTAATAATGGTTACCTTGTGTCTTGAATAACAAGTTCCCCTTCACAACTCCTTTTTCACCACTATCTTTGTCAATATAATCTACATAATTATTTCACAATACTATATATTAATTTTACATTAAAATAAATAACTCTAATTTAAAGAGTTAGAAAGTCTTAAATCTATAGTCCATATTAACACTAATTTAAGATTTATGCCTCATTTAACTTCCCAAATTCTTTTCTAACCCTAATGAACTATTTTTTTTTATCCTCAATTCACTTCTAGTATCACAATTTCATCCTTCTACATTCTAAAAATTCATCCAAAAATAAATTAAAAATTTTAGAATTATCCTGAAGCCTCAAATCACCTTTCTATAACCTCAAAAATACCTATTCATACTTAAATAAATATTTAATAATCATAGGTTTATCCCTACGTCTCAGATTCCACATAAATTCAACCATATAGATCTAGATTTTAACTCAAAAATTCTTAAACATGAGTTTCAACCTTAAAAAAATATTCTATAATATTTTTTATATCCCTAAGAATTTTAACCTATATTTTTAATCCATCATATCATCAGATTAACTATCCTATAGAAAAATCCTAATCAAAATATTTACTCTATCCTACAAAATAATCATATCACTAGAAAGCTAATATTATTTAGAAAATAACTATAAAATTAATTTTGTAATTAAATAAATTTTTAAATGCTAATCTAAACAGGAAAGTTAGAACATACCTGAAGAAAAAGAAAATAATCCCCCCTTGCGAGAAAACGCCGAGCAACGTGAGAGGAAGAGAGAAAAATAATATAAAAATGGGATTGTGAGTCCCAAAATTATATTAAAAAAAACTATAGGTTTGAATTTAATTATTCAAACCTTTGGGCCAAAAGTTGCAATTTTCTCTAAATTGCATCTTAGCCTCTCATGCTTCCTAATGCACACACCCCCTCCTTTTTATACATGAAGGCACCTCTTCTCTTCCCTCATCTAACCAATGTGGGACTTAGAAACAACAACCTTCCACCCCCTTTTTTTTTGTTCCTTCTACTTTCTCTCTTTTTTTTTTCAACACATACATAAAAAAAATTATTTATGTATTATATCTTAACTAAATATTGCTTATGTGGTTTTGAATTTAAATTTTTAAATTATAATTAAATACCTAACCATAATATTATTTCTAAATAACCTCAAATAATATAAATTCCTATTATTATCATTTTTTTTCTCAAAACCTAAATTCCACAATTTCTTTATTATATAAAAAATTAGGATGTTACACGTGTCCCATCCTATCCCGAACCTCTTCTTTATCTCTTATCATAAAGTTATGTCTCGATTGTTTTCAGGCTGAGACGAGACCCATTCCTATATGATTGAAACTATACTGGATCAATCGGGATGGATATAAGATGAACACCCTTACTTTTAAGATTAATTAAATCTAGAAACCTCGCATGTTAACATTTGTAAAACTTTGGGTCTACAAAATTATCTCTTTGATTAGGATGTCTTCAAGCTCCTATAGGATTTTAACATTTGTAAACTTAGAAGAAATGTCCTAATATTTTTGTTTTTCCCACTTTTACTTTCCCCAGCCATTCTTTTAATTATGTGTTAACATAAATTTGGTTTTGGGATCAAAAATTTGGATGATTCAGATTTTAATACTAAACGAATCATTCAAATTAAATTTGTATCATCCACAGCGATAATAAAATATATTTATTATTATTCCATTTTTATTTTAATAAAAATAAACTAAAATATAAAAAAATTTGTTAATCTGAACTATTCATATTCCATATTGCTTATCATGTGATGGGCACCAAAACTGGATGCATTTAAGATTATCTTTATATCTACTTTTTCTTTTTATTTATTACTATAATTGCCTTCTTATAAAAAAAGATAAATAATTGAATATATATATATATATATATATATTATATTATGTCATGCAGTTGATTATTAAAGAAAGGAAGACATGGGGACATTATAATACTTTAAAAAAAAATATTCAAGACACAAGATCCTTTTTGGTGGGAAAAGCCAAGATATCCCTGCATCTAAGCAACACGTTGGGAAATGAAGTTGACTATTCTCAACAACCCATTCTCTTTTTTCCCAAAAAAAAAAAAAACAAGCCTTATAACATTTCCATGCCATAAATATTAAGCCTAGAAATTATTATTACTCTCGCATGATAATGTCATCAACTAATAGTTTATGGGGAGGAAACATATCTGTATAATTGTATTGGATGGGATATCTCTATGCGGGGACACAGTTATGCAGCTGAACACAGTTTTGACTCTGACAACAAATGCACTCAAAGGAAGGAAAGGTAGAAAACACAAAAGAGAGGATGAAAGGTCTGTGTTGTCGCACAGTTGAGAAAAAAAAATGAAAGCTTTTCATATAGCATTAAACCTTCATCCACTTTTAGGACAGGAAAAAAAAAAAAAACACTCCATGCACTCACCGTACGGTTCGGACGTGCCTGAGGCGCAAAATCCAAAATTTTAAATGGGAACAGAAATATTTCCATATAAAGGCTCAGATTCATTTCACTCGTTGGCACAGACTTTTTTTTTTTTTTAATTTCTTATAAAACTCCCACACCATTGGGCTTTATTTTCGAGCTTGGATTTACCATGCGAAGGCAACCCAACATCAACTGTTCACCAATATCGATTGCAAGATCTTCATGGACAGACAAAAAATGTTGAAGACCAGGAATGTAACCAAGTCTAATTAAATTGCCCCCGTGCTGTGTAATACACTGAGCTCTTTCATGCCTTCGACAAAAATAATTTAAGAGAAAGAAACAAAAGAAGCCATGCCAAGAAGTTAATAGGGTTAAAAAGGGCAGCAACTGATAGCACGAAAACACAAAAGATGTTCATTATAAATGGAGGAGGCCCAGGCAACGCATTTTGAAGCAAAGGAAGCCTCCCTATTCATTGATATTGGGAAATGTGTCCCTAGCTAGTGGTGCCTCCGGCTCGGCTTGTGTAGCATTAGAAGTGATATAGATACAACTATAGTAGTAGCATGGAATATGTAATTGGAGGAAGCTATAAATGGTTACAGCCTATAAAGGTAAATCGAAACCACGTGCGGAAGGTGAAGCCACTCATTAGACTTCGGAGATTCGGAAGAGCGCCCAAATAAAAAGGAAAAAGGAAGAAAGTAACCACCTATCGGAATTCGGAAGTCAACACCGGAAGGGAGGCAAGTGCAATACATAGCCTGATTTGAACTGGAAGAAGGGCGACGGTGAAGTGGCTTCCAATCTGTTCAAGCAAAACAGAGAGGGGATGAAGATACTCGTTACAGGCGCATCCGGTTACCTCGGGGGAAGGCTCTGCAATGCTTTGCTCCGCAAAGGGTACTCAATTAGGGTCCTTGCAAGGCGAACCAGTGATCTCTCCGCCCTCACTTCGCCTGCCCATGCCGGAGCTCTTGAAATCGTCTACGGTGATATCACTGACTATGCTTCTCTCCTCTCTGCCTGCTCCAGCTGCCACATCATCTTCCACTTAGCCGCTCTTGTCGAGCCCTGGCTTCCCGATCCCTCTAAATTCTTATCTGTCAGCGTGCAACCTTTCATTTTTCTGTCTATATATAATATATTTTACATAACCGAATCTGATACCTTGACAATTGTCTTTTAATTGTATTAGGTGAACGTTGGTGGGTTGAAAAATTTGTTGGAGGCAGTGAAGCAGACAAATACAGTGGAGAAAATTGTATACACTTCATCATTTTTTGCTCTGGGACCAACTGATGGAAGCATTGCTGATGAGAATCAAGTAGGAAGAGTTTTTATTTGGTGCTTACTCGCCATAGTTATACTCTGAAGATGTTATGAGCTTTTCTTACTAGGTTTGCGTATTGGTTTCGGAAATTCAATTATAATCACAGGTCCATCATGAAAAGTTTTTCTGCACAGAATATGAGAAATCAAAGGTTGCTACGGATAAAATTGCGAGGCAAGCTGTGTCTGAGGGTATACCATTAGTGGTGGTTTATCCCGGGGTTATCTATGGACCTGGCAAAGTTACGGCAGGAAACATTGTTGGTCGACTGGTACTATTTCTGGTTTTTAACTCTAATTTAACTTATAGCAATACTATTCCCTTTTCTTGTTTAATCAGATGAGAAAGATGATCCCTTGTCTGTCTGGTTCTTATATATGTGTTTTACCTAGTATCATGCACGCTTGGAATAGGGAGACACTTTTTGGTAGGAGTTCATATTCGATGCCCGTCGTTTCATTTATGTAAAATATGGAGCAAAACCGATGTGTGAAGCTTATAAGCTTTAGTCTAAGGGTACAAGTGGATTGCAATTTTGTGATTTCCCTTGATGCTTTCTCTTTTAAATTCAATTTCAGCTGTTTTTAACCAACTTTGTTTATGTATTAATGCAAATTTAGCATCTAGTTTGTTGTTCAGATCCTTGATCATATCTTTACGATTCAGCTTTCCACCTTTAGTGTATACATAAAATTCATGAGGCGATTGAGATTGAGTTTATATGGAAAGCAAGAGGAGGAGCACTAAACCACAGTTCAAAGTTAGGTTAGGCTGATGCTCTATGCATTACGGATTTTAGGGTAAGTTGTAAGTTTTTTTGTTAAGTATTTCAGTACTGCAAGCCAAACTCATGAGGAAGGCGTCATGACACTGAAATTAGGGTCTGCTTGGTAGAGATGTGACAATGAACTGGTTGAAAAACTTGTGATTCTTGTTTTTATTTAGTATCCTGTCATGCCCAACTTCCTGCACGCCCTTAATTTCACAACTGGCCTTTTCTTCCTCCTGTTTTAGAATATAAATAAGGAGTTAATTTTCTTTTTCATTATAGTTTGCTATGCAGTATTATTTTACTGGCAAACTACTGGAATTAATGCATTCAGAACTGATGTTCTGACCTCTTTCATTTGTTATTACTGGTTTTCTATATAAGCACCAGCTGCATGATTTAACATGATATCTTCGTTTTCAATCCTATTAACTTACATCTTACTGAAAAAGCACTTTGATGCTGCCACACTTCAGATCATTGAACGTTTTAATGGACGATTACCTGGTTACATTGGCTACGGAAATGATAGATTTTCTTTTAGCCATGTTGATGACGTAGTGGAGGGACACATTGCTGCAATGGAAAAAGGTCAACTTGGTAATAGGTATCTGCTAACAGGTGAAAATGCATCATTTAGGCACGTTTTTGATATAGCCGCTGTCGTCACTAATACAAGAAGACCGTTATTTAATATCCCTCTGTGGGTGATTGAAGCATATGGTTGGTTGTCAGTTTTATTCTCTCGAATAACTGGAAAGCTTCCCCTCATCAGTCCGCCAGTAAGTTACTTGATTTAGACTAAAAGAAATGGTGACTTCCCGTCCATATTTGATCAGAATTCTCCTCTGCTGTTGTTCTGTTCTCAGGTATATAATGTGATTTGTTCTAATTTCCATGCCTCAATCTTGCTGCAGACAGTTTACGTTTTAAGGCATCGATGGGAATATTCCTGCAATAAAGCTAAACTGGAGCTAGATTATAGACCCAGAAATTTGAAAGATGGACTAGCAGAGGTGCTACTATGGTTGAAGAACTCGGGCTTCATAAGCTACTAATGGGAAGAGTCAAACTTTCAATGTCCAGCTGGAAATTTTACCTCAGTACTTTACAAGTGAACTTGTTTAATTCCAAGCTTAGACAGATGGAAATTTATTTATTCACCATAATTCAGAGGGCTAATGATGATGGCAATCTTTGAGACAGGGTCCAATCTACTTCTGCAAGGCAGACCATTCAAAGCAGGGCGAAGAATTTCTTTGGTAGGTGAATGGATGATGATGAGGAGTGCTATTCTGCAATATATATATTGACCCCCTGAAACAGGACAGTGGTAAATGGAAAGGTGTCTTGGTTGCTCATAACTTGTCTGATTGGGACGCATTTCTCCATTCTATGTGATTGCTATTTGATAATTGAGTCATCTAAACCTTATTAGCTTGTTTTTATATAAAGAACTTCCCCTAATGAAACATCAGAGAATGTAAACTGCCCAATCGGTTTAGTGTTCAAGAACTTGTCTATACGCTTAATGTATATGTGTTTTCTGGAGTGCATTTGTCATTTTACCATGTATTAGATATAGCAGTGTAACAAAGATTCTGATGCCTAAATTCAATAAAGTTGGCCGGGCTTCAATCTAACTGCCATTCACATTCTGTCATTTTTTTGGCTGTAGTAAATAGTTGTTTAGCCCTATATATTTATATTTTGAAGGGACATGAAGGCGTATATGCGTCTAAAAGGCCTAGCAGGTTAATTGTCTTCAATTGACCTCTCTCTGTCCCGGCGGCCGGGCCTATTTGTCTTAGAATTTGTTGTTTCTGTCCTTTTTTTTTTTTTAAATACAAAGGCAAGCTTAACAGCTTGAGAAAAAGGTACAAAGAGTTACACTCTTACATAAATCAAAATAGCAGACTAGGCCAGGTAGCATCTATTTTCCCAATCCTTTTGCCAAAGGTCCTTGCATCCTTCCGGAATTTCATGAAGTAGCACCAGATTTTCGCCTATCCGAGTTGCATCCTTAGCAAGAAAGTCTGCAATATTGTTGCTTTCTCTATATGCATGATGAATCTCAACTTTCCAATCAGTATATATCAAAATTCTAATGTCCTCCAATATATTCCTGTATCTACTTCCAGGACCCCCCTCTCTCATTAATGAATTTATCACTTCAAGAGAATCTGAAAATAATTGTACCTTGGAATATCCTATGAGTTTACAAACTTTCAATCCTATCTTAATGGCGTGAAGCTCAACTGTGGAAACTTCCATCAGCCCAAGATCCTTCTGAAAGCCCATAATCCATTGCCTCGGTGAATTCCTGAACACTCCCCCATAGGTAGCATGTTGGTTTTGCTAAACCGAGGCACCAATATCAATTCGAATAAAACCTTCTGGTGGTAGTCTCCAAAGCAAATTAGAATCATCAAAAACATTAATGATTCCATTTCTCAATACTCCATTAACAGTCTCCTCCATTGGTTGAGCTAAGCAAGAGCGAGTGACTTCATTTGCTAAAGATGTACTATCATCAAAGATTTTTCTACATCTAGATGTCCACAAATTCCAACAAATAAGGTCAAAATTTTTTGTCCATGGCCAGTGTTTGAATCTGTTTCCAACTGAGTTATGAGTTGAGTTCTACTTGAGCCAATCCTACAAATTACCACAAAAAAAACTTTGAAGTATGTAAGATTGTCTCCTCACCATTATACTTAAAAGGACACATTATTTTTAGAGAGATCATTTCTAGTTCTGATGGAATTAGTCGGTAGTTTTTCATGGAACACTTGCCACGGGAACATTTTAACTTTTCTAAAATCTACCATCTCCATAGTCGAGTCCACCTAGGATTTGGATTGTTGTTCTTCAATCTCACAATGTACTCATAAGCAAATTGACAAGAGAAAACCCCATCCGAATATCCAGCCTAGCTAAAACCATCCACACCATTACCCCTTGGAATGGGATTAGCGCACATGGAATTGATGATATTAAGGGGCAAACAATTAAACCATGTAAAAGTCTTCCAGCTTCCTTCATTTGCCACAAAATCTCTAATCGAGGCATTAAGATTGCCAACATAATCCTTGTTAATCACATAAGCAATGAGAGGTAGATCAAGATTAGTCTATTTGTCCCATCAAACAAAGTTTCTCTTCCCCAACAACTTTTCTTTCAACTCCATTCAAGAAAATATCCTGAACTTTGACAATGCTCCTCCAAGTATAGGAAGATTTTTTTTTTTTGTTAACATTAATGTGTCCTCCTCAGTCACACTTATATTTAGCTCTTAAGCACTAGACCCAAAGGCATTCAAGTTTGCACAAGATTCCCTGACAAAAAGTTTAAGCATGAAGGCTTTATTATGATTATAGAGATTTTTTATGCCCAAACCCCCCTCTTTCTTTCCCATTTTGATGTTCTTCCAAGCAATAAGGTGTAGTTTCCTAGAATCATCAAATTGGTTCCAAAGAAAATTCCTACTCAAATTTTCAACTTTCATTCAAAATCCCTTTAGGGAGAAGCAAAGATTGCATTGAATAGCTTGAGATAGTTGAAAGAACAGATGTAATGAGAATCATTCTGTTAGTCATACTTAGAAACTTTCCTTTTCATGAAGAAAGTTTTTTCCTTTGCTTCTTAGATAACGAGATCAAAAGTGAGGTTTGTTGCTCTAGTATGTAAAAGCAGGACCCAAGACATTTTTCAAGGTTACTAACAAGGCCTATCTCCACCATTTGGCTCGATCGTAGTGCTTGATTAAGATGTATGTTAGTCAAAAGCAGAGTTTAGATTTAGCCCAATTGATTCTATATCTAGAAGCTTCACAAAAATCCACCATGACCTTCTTAACAACTTCAATTTGTTCTATTGAGGTTTTAGCAAAAGTAAAAGATCATCAACAGGGAACAAATGAGAAATAGTAGGTCATTTCTTAGAGAATTTAAAAGGTTTTTATTTTTTTTTCCTTACATTCCCTTTCAATGATACGTCTAAGCATTTTCATACAAAGGACAAACAAATATGAACTGAGAAGATCCCATAGTCTAAGGCCCTCAGTAGGAGAGAATTGGGAGGTGTCTTCACCATTCCATAAAAACTTCATAACATTTGTCAAAACATATCATGATGAGATTGATAATAAAATCACTCAGCTTAACTTCTTTAGAGTATTATGTAAAAAAACCCAATAAAGTATATCATAAGCTTTCTCCATGTCCACTTTTATAGCCACAAACCTTCCTTCTTCTTCTTATTTCTCATGGAGTGAATTATTTTTTGACCTATGATGATATTATTGCTGTTTTGTCTTCCTTCAATGAAGCTACACTGTTGAGGTTTAGCCAGGTAGCTCATGACTCCCCTCGTCCTAGTAGAAAGGATTTTAATAACAATCTTAAAACTAACATTAAGTGACTTTAACTGCTATATTGCTTAAGTAATATATTTAGGATGACACTCACTCATACACCGAAGTGCAATTTAACCTCAGAGACGTCTGTTCCACTTGAATGACTTTGATCTCCCCACCCACGGCGGGGGACCGTCGAATGGTTGAGTCTTTGATTGACCTGTGCATGATAATGCTGATTTATTATTATTATTATTATTATTATAGTCTGCGGTCCTGCATATGACATGGAATATTTATGGGGGAAGAGGCATGCATGGGCCCACATGTAGAGCATCACTGCGTTTTGAACTTTTGACAAAGCATTTTCTTGCAGGACAAGTGTTGCTGAGTTTAATTTTTTGGATTTGGCATTACTTCTGAGTTCTGGCCCTGGGGATTAAATACTCGAGACAAAAAGAAATGGTCCATTCAACCCATTAATTCCCCGACAAGTCTAAAGAAGATTCACTGATTCAATTCCCCCGGAGGCAATACCTTCTACTGTGTTCCAGTTACTAAGTCGCTATGTAACATTGACTAATAAATAATTATTTGTTGAGCCTGTTTATTCAAGTTTTAAAAATAAATGACTTTTGTGCAATTTAAAATTTGATTTATTGCTTGAAAATTTTACGAGAAGCTGAAGTTATTTTGCGGAGGTTACACTAATGAAGAGCTTAAAAAAACTCTCTTTACTTTGAAATGCTTATCAGAATAATTAAACAAACCTCCTAAGAGTTCTCAAAAGCTACTTAAAAAATTCAAACAAGCATCTCTTATGCAAAATATTGATTATAGAGTTCTATATTTGTCATAGCTCGTAGTCTAGTACAGTTTTTCTCAACAACTCTGCTATCTTTGCGGAGAAAGGTCAAGGCCAGGTGGATGTTCACAGCTTGCAGAGAAGTTATGGCTAGTTCTAGAGCATCATCTCCCATGGCAATACCAAATTATAAAATCACAAATATACATATGTTATAATGAATAAATTGGCTCAATAATTATAAAAAAAATATAATTCCTATAAATTATGAATGAGATTTTAAAATATTTTAAAATATAATATATTCATAAAATCAATAAAAAATAATTTTTTGATCTGCAGAACAAATATATTACTAAATGTTTTGTATCAACTTGTCCACGAGTACATCTCCTGTATGATTCAGAATTAGAGAATTCAGAATTAGAGAGTGCGATGCAACTCAATTTAAAAATTAATATTTTAAAAATATTATAATAATTTAAAAAATAATTATATTAAACAAAAAATATAATAACATAAGTAAAGTTATGCATATTTTTGTTTGGAAAAAATATACTAAGGATTTATTTGGGCAAAAAAATATGTTAAGAGTGTTAATATACAGTTTAATTTGAAAAAAAAAAAAAAATTAAACTACTACCTAAAAGGATGAATTTAATTTATTGCGTTTGGATTTTATTATAAACTAAACAACTCTTGATTCATTTTTTTAATAATATGTCTAATGAGTATAAAATTTTTGGTTTAAATTTATGAAATATGAGTTAAAATATCACTTGTTTAAGAAGTTTTTGAACCAAAATATTTTTTATCAAGTCTATAGCATTTGAAATTTAAAATTAAGAGTGCAAGATTGTAATGTTTACATCATCTATGTAATTTTCTCTATGTAAAGGGTGCATTTGCCCCCGATCACACACATAGAGCTTTGCCATCGTTTATAACTAACTAAATGATTCTAAAGTTTAACTAATTGAATCAAATCATTGCACACATGTCTATTATATCTCTTTCCTTTTACAATAATTCCTTCCTTTTTTTGGTGGGCAGATGAATTGAAGTGATATTCACATATTGCTTTCTTGTTGTCCTAACAAGTGTATTATTTTGCAAGAGACGTCTCAACATAAGTAATTCAATTTTTGTGCCTCCACAAGCAAGTATGGTTGTTAGACTTCCCTTGCATGAAAATGAATGTAAACCCAAAATTTTCATTGTAAAAGGACATTGATTCTCTATAATGAGCTAAGATGTCCGAAATTTTTTACTGCATGTGTTTTATTTGTTTTATGTAAACATTTTTTTTGTGTGTTTTTATTCATGGTAGTATATCAATGATATACAATTGCATATTATTGGTAAACCATATAAGTGAAAACTTATCAACACCATTTAATCTTGTAAATATGAGAAATTAACCTTGTTATTTCTTATGATAGAAAATATGATTTATTAGTTTAGGTATTTAATTTTTCTACGAAAATAAGATGTCCAGAATTTTTATGGGTGTATTTGATTTATTTTAGGCAACTAATTATATTTTTTTCGTGTTTCTAATTCGTAATGATATATTAGTGATATACAATTGATAATCATATTAGTAAAAACTTATCACACTATTCAATCTTGTATATATAAGAATGCTTAATCTCATCATTTTTTACTTTTTTTAAAAGAGAATCAAATAAAACTTTCTTTTATTTTTGAGTATTAAAAAAGGTTTTTATCAAAAAAAATTATTTAAAAAAGTCATATTATCTACAAAGGGGAGAACTTTGTCATATAAATTTAATTAAATATTAAAATAATCATAATATAAAATATAATAATGTTTATATTATTTGTTTAGATTTGGTTCTATATATCATGTTATACATATACAAAAACCCTTATTATAATTTATAAAAAAATAATAATAAATAGAAAGCACTTGCTTTGCGAGCGAGGTCTGAAATCGTAACACCAAACAACTCAGCTTTTTTTCCGTCCCAAGGCAACAACTTACTGGATGGCTGATAATGCGTGAATGAGCACTTTTGCGCGGGGTCTGTTTATGCGCCACCAGCTGTACATGTTTTCAGATCCTCACGCGCTTTAAACATGAAGGTCGTAGAATACTATCTCAGGATCTCCCCATATCTAGAGTAGAATATGAGTTAATCTGAATAATTGATTACAAAAATTAAGTTGGATTAAAAAATAAATTTTTTTGACTCGTAGCATATGATTCATGAATCATATTAGTTAATTTTGTGATGAGTTAAATTAACTTGTTTAATATATATTATTTTTTTTTTTAAAAAATTGTGAATATAAACCATACTTGTACATAATTGACTTAATAGGTTAATTTATATATTTTGTACAAATATCATAATTTAATGTATTGGTGTATTAAAATGAACCATGATGGAATATTTGAAACTCATTATTTGGGTGTATTTAAAAAAATTCATAAAAATAAATAAATAAATTAGTAGGTTAGTCCATTTAACTTACAATTTCAAGAGTAGTGTTGAAATGTTTTCAATCTATGTAACAAATGGTTAAATCTAATTCAACTTACATTTCTCATGAATTATATGATTTGGGTTAATTCATGTTCTTACCTCTACATATCATAAATAAAGAGCCTCTCAAGAGTAAAGTAATATGAGACTCTTAAAGTTATAAATCGATATTTATAGATAGAGAACTTTAGTTACAAGCAATATGATTTAATTTTAAATTTATAATTGATATTTTTAAATTTGCAAGGGCATGGCTTAATATTTAAATTTCTCTTTTAAATAAGAATCTAAATGTTATTAAATTGAAGTTTCAAGATTTAACTTCTATTCTCTAGATAATATTTTTTAGTAATTTGAGACATCGATATAAAAATATACTTTTATTATCTGAATTGGCTGTTTTGTGGCAGAATTAAAAAAAAATATTATATGATTATGGAACATCTAAAAAAATTTCATGCGAATATCATATTAATATTGCGATTTCAACAACTAACAAATGCACGCGCACCGCTTGCAGAGATGAGGCGGGCACTTCTGCGAGCGATGATGACTGGCACCGATAATGGCGGTCTTCCTCGAGGGTCAATGCTCAATGGTCTTTGTAATCTTTCAGTTTCAGCGCTTTTGGTTTGATCTCCCAACAAAAAATAATAAGATGAACATAACTCCTGATCTTATATTTTATTCATATTTATTTTAATTTTTATATTTTTTTAATATTTTAAAATTTTAAATTTTTACTTTTTATTATTTTTGACCTCTTTATGAGCAAAATATAGAATTTTAAAAGAATTCAAAATAATAAAAAATAAAAATATAATAATTTAAAATATACAAAAAAATATAAAGATAAAAAATAAAATGCGAGTAAAGTATAGAGCCTAAAATTTATGTTTATTCAAAATAATATTTTTTTCATGCA
>NW_026556352.1:0-37649 GCF_029017545.1 Prosopis cineraria | reverse complement strand
TGGAGGTATCTTTCGAAATGCCAGTTCGATATCATTGGAAGGAAACAATGAACTCTGGGGGTATCAGAACACTACATCTACCACCATGCCCTGAAAAAGTTGTTATGAAACATAAATTTCATGCTTGGAACATAATATTAATAGTAATTTCTGTGGTTTTATTTCTCCTTCTGTTATTATCCTTTGGTGCTATGTACAGGAAAAGAAAAATAAGCCAAAGAAATTCTTCTCCTTCACTCACAGTTGATGGAAAACCAACTTTCCAAGGTCTCATATCAGACACTAACAAGCCAACTGGTGGTTTCTCTTCAGATAACTTGATAGGATCTGGTGCATTTGGCTTCGTATACAAAGGAAATTTGAGTCAGAAGGCAGCGTTACTGCTATAAAGGTACTGAATCTTCAAAAGAAGGGAGCTCACAAGAGTTTCATTGCGGAATGTAAGGCACTCAGAAATGTTAGACACAGAAATCTGGTTAAGATTTTAACATGTTGCTCCAGTATGGACTTCAAAGGCAATGAATTTAAAGCTCTAGTTTTTGACTACATGGAAAAGGAAGCTTGGATAAATGGTTGTATCCAGAGTTTGAAAGTGAAGATCAGTCAAGAACATTAGACCTTCATCAAAGACTAAATATTGTCATTGATGTTGGTTCTGCACTGGACTATTTTCATGATGAAAATGAGCAGCAAGTTATTCACTGTGATTTGAAGCCAAGCAATGTCCTTCTTGATAATGACATGGTTGCTCATGTGAGTGACTTTGGATTAGCAAAGCTTATCTGGACTACGAATGGTATCTCTCACAATCAAAGTAGCACAATTGGAATAAGGGGAACTGTTCGCTATACTCCTCCAGGTACAGTTTAGTATTATTTAGCCTCTAGACGTTGTAAATCCTCATTGTAATCTTCAGAAAGAGTAAAACTCATTCTTTACTTTTTGTTGAGGTTAACCACTATTTTTAAGTATTGAGTGCCAAGCATATGAATCGCAGAGTATGGAACAGGAGGTGAAGTTTCGACACAAGGAGATGGGTATAGCTTTGGGATTCTTTTGTTGGAACTGCTCACTGGAAGAAGACCCATTGACGAAATGTTTGCAGGTGGTATTAATCTCCATAAATATGTCAAGATTGCCTTGCCAGATAAACTGTCACAAATCGTGGACCCTGTCCTCCTCAGAGAATTAGAACAAAAAAGCTCCACCTGCTGAAGAAGAAAAGCACAGGAATGATCGGCTAAGTGAGATTCACATGGAGAAGTGCCTGCTTGAACTTTTTTATATTGGACTTGCTTGTTCAGCTGAACCACCCCAAGAAAGAATGAATATGAGGGATGCAACCAGAGAACTAGATCAAATCAGAAGTGCTTTTCCTGCTGGCAGAAGAATGGAGACTAGGCACTCGTATCACAATGAAGGGTTGACACTGAACACTACCCATACTACTGTTTAAGTCTTTGCAGAACCACTTTTTTCTTCTTTTTTCATGTGCTGTTGCTGTCTCTGTAAACTAAGCCCTTGAGATTTATCAAGCTTGATATCAATTCATGTATGATGTAATTTGAGAACTAGAATCAATCTTATTCAAAGGTGGTCCAATAAGAAGAGAATGGTGCAGAGGGTAGAAGTCAACGCATCAGGATAGACAATGCCACCATGGAAATAAAAATTAATATTTTAAAACGTTTATTATTATCTTTTCCCTAGGACGTTGGTTATCTTTATGCTGATTGTGTTAATATTATCTTTTCAATAAAGTAAATGTTGCACAGATTTAATCAATTCAGCATCAAAATTTGTTTACTTCTAAGGAGAGATTCTGGTCTTAAACCACAAGTTCAGAATAACTTTTCATAATTTCAGGGTCACCGGTGGAAATGGCAGGGATGAGCTAAAGTTATAAAGAAAAATTCAATTGTCAAGTGTTTATTACGGAATTTCGAAAAGAAATCTATACAAATGACTTTAACCTGTCTCAATCAAGTCCAAAGGGTATGTTTATTTACATACTTTTTTATGACTTCGTGACTTTAATTAATTATCGTGATGCAAAATGGGAAATATTTTCTTGCGCTGATTTTCCCTCCATAAAAAGCTATAATTTGGTATTTCCATCACAAGGTAATTTTATACAACCATATCTATGACAAAGATTGTATTTAGCTCAGAAGAAAAATTCTCAGGTCATTCCAATGAGCAAACACTCTAAAGTATACATATGATAAGGCAAACCTATCAGTTTGCTTCTGCTTCATTGAGCATAGAACCGATAATAACCTTTACAAAAACTGAAGCTTCATGCCACTATGGGGAATTTTGTGGAGAGAAGCTCGTACAGACCTCTTTACCAATACACCACACTCGACTCCGAGTTGGTGTTTGAGTTACAGAGCTTGATTTGGCCTCTAAATATGAAAGTTCTACATCAGAATTACTACCACAACTAGACTCGCAGGACCGTCCATCTGCCTTGTTCATCTTACCAATCAGGGACTGTCTGATGTGTGAACCAACCACCCAAGTCTCAGAGAGACTTATACTTGGAGAACAACTTGTTGCGACAGGGGAATTGGGGTTACTTAAAGCATCTTCCTGCAATATATCTCCGATCCTAGAAAGTATGCTGAAGGCTAAGTTTCCAAGAACCCTGGAGTATGCTTCCAAAATGGAATGCCCAATATCCTACAGACAGAGAAAAAAATAACAATATTGTCAAATGGTCACCACGAATTGCATACTTTGTTTAAGAAGAAACTTAGGGTCCCCAGAAGCTTCTAGGCTTTTCTTTTTCTTGTTCTTTAATCTCTCTCTTCCTCTTGTTCACTCAATCAAGAGTAATATTACATTTAGCATAAAACTGACCTTGCCATATTGAATTTTGGTGGCATCAAGAAATGTTTGAGGATGGTTTGGGTATCTGGTTTTGAGAATCTGCACAAGAGTTTCTGCACGGTCCAACAGCAACTCCATCTTATCCACATCTGACATAGAATCCTTAGTAAAAGACCAGGATGTTCGAAGTGGGGATTTGCCACTAACTTGTTCCTTCATTCTCTCTTTCCAGGAAAATATTGCAGCTTCCAATTTGTTTATGGTCTCAAGAGCACTGTGTTCAGATTTCAATTGAAGAGATTCAAGCATTTCTTCCCCAGAGCGTAGTTCAGAATTCAACACTTTATACAGTTCCTCTCCAAGGCTTGCCTTTCCAGACTGCAACATATTAGCATATTTAGTAATAATGCAATTAGAGATATTTATCCAAGAACCAAAGCTCTGATTAAAATGTGTTTAAAAAGGAAAAAAGTGTTATTTATTGCGTCATGTTCCTTATTATACATCTCACCTCCAACTGCTCTCTTAGGGATATTTATTGGTATGTTACATAATTTTCACTTAGCAAGTGCCAGCCGAAATCATTTGGCTGAGAAAATGCAGGTCGTTTCAATTTCCGATTGAATGAAATATACAAATTCAGCCAACTACCTTTGGAAGTGCATCCTTAATAACTGTTGGTACTGGCATTTCAAGCAACACATTCTCATTGATAGATTTGGCAGCCTTGTACACTTGATTTACAACCCTTCCTGTATGAAGTAGCTTCTTTCTTTCAGTGTAAGAAAGCCCATCTTTTGGAACTTGGGGCGATGGTAACCACCATCTTTTGCTTTGTTTTGCACCTGTGTTCCTTCCTTCTGCCCGGCTTCCACCCTCTGCATACCAAAACTCTGTATTCACCATCGAAATCTAGTGTCTCCTGTCAATTAAAACACAAAATAGATGGATTAGTATAGTAAATTATACGGCAGACATTTCATGTTCTTTGGTGACTAGATAGATATCACCTACAATTAGCATGGAGTCCAACTTCTGAAGAGCAGGAAGATTCATGTGGACGTCTGCACGAGCTTTTGGGGTCATTATCTGTTTAAGATAAAATGACTGTCATTTTACTAGAATCTGAGATGCAAAATATGCTTTCCTGTCAATCTAAACTGATAGATACCTCAAACATCCCCCCATTGGCACCATTTTGCTTGGCAGGAACTAACTCGACCATGTAATTGGTAGGAGACAACAACCAGTCCATTTCTCTTCGCCATTTGCTCTTCCTCTCATCAGAAAGGGGTTCCAATTTCCACAGCTCACCAAAAGTAGTTGCTGCATATTTCAACTCACGCTCAGATTTGCTAAAGATTAAAACCAGAAGAAAAATTCAATGAGCATCAGTGTATGTGCTCTTGGAAGTAAATTTCTAGGATCGCAGATATAGCTTTGAATCAAAAAGTCCCCTTCATTAGAGTCTTTGGCGTCCTAACTAATAACTTATTTTCAGTGATGAACCATTATTTCTTGTGTTTGCAATTAAAACTGAAAGATAGGGAAAATGGACGTAGAGAATACCTGCTAGGTTTGTGATGGCATTAGACAGTGCTAAAGATGTACTGAGGCCCTTAGTTCCTCCTGTAACATCTTCTCCTAGCAACAGTTTCGCAAACTTCTCTTTCATGGCTTCTACATCTGAATACTGAATTGTATAGGATCTCTTCTCTTTGGCATAAAAATGATGGGGATTCTCTGACAGTTCCCATTCATCCAGTCCTTGTTCATCTCCTTTCATTGTCAAACATTTTGAAGAGAATGATCCAAAAGCATCTTTACTTGATGAGCAGCTGGAGTAGTCATCGTCAATTGAATCAGTTATACATCCATCTCCCCTACTAGTTCTGCTTTCATCTTCAAAAGATTGATTATTGAGAATGCAACTCTCAAGGCCATCATATGTCATAATCCCTGAAACATTTCATAAATAAAATATGGCTTCCAGTAGTTGGTATAGTTAACTTGGTAATATAACCAAATAATCAAGGCAAAAAAAGAAATTTAAAAGTTGCTAGCTGTAAGCCTGTCAATCTTGAAACAGTGCAAGAATATATTCTCACTGACTTCGGACAAATGAGTTGTGCAGGCATACGGCCAAAAGTAGCATATCAGGAAAACTGGCAATATGTAAACATGTTCAAAATTAAAAGTCCAATAAATTGAACTTTGTTTCTGCTCAAAAAAAAAATAAATAAATAAATTGAACTTTGCTACATGATTACGATTTGCTGATGTTATTTCAAAAAAAAAATTATAAAAGATGGATTTTTCTTCCATGAATTAGATGATAACTTCGGCAAAGCTTTTGCAAGCAGCTTGAAACATATAATAATATGATACCCAAGATCTCTGAGTATACAACACCGACATTCCTCACAAGTAATTAGAGTTAGTTCATCAAGAATGAATTGTTGAAATTCTATTTTCTGTCAAGGACATTAAAATTTATAACTTCCAGTCCAAGTTGACGATTTTTTGTTTTGTTTTCTCACTAAAAGGTCAAACGTCCCTGACGGCATTATCATATCAAATTAATGGGACCCACTGCAAGTTTGACTGCTATCTATATTTTGCCTTTCATTCTTGCCAGTTACTCTTATTCACGTTATCTATATATTTTCCATCCACCTTTTTATCCTAGCTAACTTTTAAACCACATCTGCATTTCGGACAGACTGATTGTTACCGCGCGGGTAACTTGTTTAGACATAGAATTTACCGTATTTGTATATTTCTTTTTTTAAAAAAAAACAAAGAAAGCCCCCAAAAACCTATAACAGATCTGCAGGAATAGCACGCCATGACACGAATGTTCACACTCGAAATATGGCATGGGTCAAATTTGTCCTTTTGGTGGATAAAATATACCTAAGCACATGCGACTGCCATCAGTTAGACTAGACTTATTACGACCCTATAACGTGGCCTTCTGGTCTGACCATAATAGGTAATCTCAACTCTCAAGTAGGATTAACCAACATACATACATACAAATAATATCTATCAAATAGAATAATTACTGGTGGGAACATCAAATTTCGAAGAGCTAAATGAACCCTTGAACTATATGTCTAAGACAGTCTTCAAAGACATGTATATTGGGATTTTCCTGAAGACAGCCTTGTTTCCTGGGCTTGAAATCGTAGAAGCAAAGGTAAATTTGCAAACTTTCTTCGGGTTAGGTGAACAAAGAACATTACAGACCACCGAAGGTGGTGGCCAATATCACTCAAATGTCTCATACGACAAAGACTCGAATGGGAACAAATAAATAAATATAAATAAGAAGTTTCCGGGTTAGTGACATGATAGCACCGCATCGAGTTCGAAGGAAAACCAAAGTATGAAGGGGACAAAAGAGAGGGCCCAAAGGAAAGAAGAGAATGCCTCTAGAGAGAACCATCCAAAAAGAAGAAAGCCAATGAAGTTTTGAGGACCAAAGTTCTTGAAGGCGACGACTCTGGCGTTCCCACTCTGCACTAATTATTTACTCCTGTCTGTATCAGCACATATAAGTGGCAGGTAGTAGTTGTTATGATTAATGACAGCACTATCCGGAAGGCTTACCCCGAGGGTCCACCATCATGTTCATGTCAGTCACAGCAAGTTAGTGATACCTTGCAACTTCCACTGGTCCTCGTTCCTTCCTACTCAAAAGATTCGAAAAATCAAAACCCACTACAATTCTTTCTTCATTCTTTGTTCCATCCTACTACAGTTCTGCTTGCTCTATACCCCGTCTCTCCACCTATTCATCCTGCTCCATCAAGTCTCCAAACCTTCCATTCAATTAATTTTGCTTCTTTGGTCTTCTTTTGGCCACGATTTAGCTCGTTTATTTCAGACCCACCCCCAAACAAAAAGAAAAAAAAAGTTTTGTTAAACAAGGATTAAATGTGTCCTATAGCAGTAAGGCCTCCAGATCTAGGATTATGATGTCATTAACAAATGAGGGGCTTGGTTGTTAATTAGCAGTAAAATACTGCTGAGAGAATGGGAATTTTCAAATTCAAGTCTAACTGCCCTATTTTTGCCCATATCTATCGAAATGAAGAATAACACACCCGTGATAAAAATCCCTAGTTCGATCGTCCAATACTACAAATTTTTTGTTTCGCAATGAATTCCCTTCTTTTTTTTTAATGAAAAGTGGACTAAGTTCTTTAATAAGCCCAACAAACGGAGAGAATTTTTTTAACCACTTAGTTAAACCGGAACGAATATCTACTTGTCATTTTTTTCCCCCAAAAAAATTCTTAAAAACTACGAGTGCTGTATAATATTGATTCTGAGCTGTCTAATATTGTTTAATGATGACTTTGGTGTTTATTGTTTAATGATGTCTATTAGCAAAGTAATATTGTCCTATTCTCGAAGTAATGGCAAGCACTTACTTTCTTTATCGTCAAAATCAACGCTAATTTTCCTTTCCCTGCTGCAGCAAGCAAGTCGTCTTCTCATGGACAACATCTTTTCTGTTTCTGGCCCTCTCCAGTCAACTGTTCAAAATATATAAATACAGCGAAAGGTCACTGTTACCTCAATGACTCCCCTGTGTACTTCCACGCCCTTCAACCAAAATGTTCAAAAATATATTATATTAATCCTTGTCAACAATTATACCTCCACTATGAAATATTTGAGATTAATGGACAAATGAGACACGATGGACCACCATGTCGTAAAATACATGAGCATTAAATTAAATACCAAGTCGCAAAATAATCTCCATTTAGATTAGATTAGATGCGGGATTTATTAAACACCCAAAATCAAGATAGTGATCATCACTTAACTCCTAAAACTAGCAATAATTAATGTATTAACACCTTGTATGAGTTTAATGAACACTGGATTTCATTTTCTTACTCTTCAAAACTGATAATAACACCGAGTCTGAGTTCACCAGAATGTTCACGGATATGCGTTTTTCATGTGATCGGGAGAATTGGACAGAATATGATTGATTAATTATAAAACAACAAAACTCTTGTGACTCTGAGATATCACATGAGAAAATTTAAATATTATAGCTACGAAAATAAAGTCGTTGATTTTGTGACATATTATGGCCCATAAATGTGACTGCATTAGACTGTACGGATATGTATAATATATACGTATTTATTGGCTAAGGATACAATTATACATACAGTTTAAGGGGTTTAAAAAAGAAAAACAATAGCTATGCACTGAGGCTCATAATGTTTTGAGTTTTGATACTGAACTATCAATATCAATAGGCTAGAATATTTACTGAAGTACTATCAGTGACCCTTTTTATTGATGCCTGTTGAAAAAAATGGATTCTTTATATGTATGTGTGTGTGTTTGTAGCACGAAAAATGGATTCTTTTGCATAAAATAAATAAATGAAACTTTTCAGCGAAAGGTAATACGGATGGTAACTTTTTGAAGCGATGGTCAAATCGTGAGAAACGAAAAAAGGGGGGTCTCACGCTCCAAGACTCAACCCATGTGTCAGGCAGATTCTAAAAGATTTTCAAAAAGAAAGACTGTTAAAAACACAAGAACGTTGAGCTTGAAGAAAAAATGAGGGAGATCGAGTCAAGGTTTTGGCCGGGGGGGGGGGGAACAGAAATTCCCCGCCCAAGCAAATACATTAACCGCTTTCCAGAAATTTCCAGCAGCGGATCGGGGCGTGCCGCCAATGGGGGATACTTCAGCTAAAAAAAAAAGAGTGTGTACGAAGAACAAGCCAATAATTCCACCGAAGATGAGAACGAAGCATAAAGTAGAACAGAACAATACATACCTCAGCTAAGAGATGTTGCAGAAGCAGAACGAACAGAGTAGGGTGGTGATGGTTCTGGTCTACAAGCTCGGAAAGCGGCACAGTGAAGCAGCTATATATTGATATTCAGGGAGGGGGAGAGAGAAAGACGAAGCAGAAAATTGAATGGAAGAATGTGATTGATGAAGGAGAAAGAGAAGGAGGAAAAGAGGTGCATTTAATAGAAGAAGAGGCAGAAATGGAAGAGAGAGAAGCATTGAAGCAGAAGCAAAACGAACTCAGAGAGAGAGAGAGAGAGACGGTGATGGGAGGAACAGAACTGAAGACTCTCTCAGCTAACGGAGCGCGCCGGGAACGAATCTGCACCGTTCAAGAGGTGGGTCGCGTTTCCTTTTCGGACGCTCTAGATTGATTGAACGGTCCTGATGCGAGTGCAACTAGGGAGTGGGCTCCACCACACATGAAGATTGACTTGGACGAAGGCGGACGTGGGTCCCAGCGGATAGCGCCGTATTCTATTTTCAAATAAACCTTCTCTGGAAAAAAAATTGGATTTCAAACTAAATTCCTGAAAGGGTGCCATACTTGTATAGTAAGTGAGCTCATAAATGTTTGATGCAGTGATTTCATTTTCGGAAGGATATTTTTTGGATTTGCATATTTTTGAAAGTTTAAAAAGCCTCTGTATAAAAATAATAATAATAATGTTGGCATAAAAACTGGAAGTCTTATGTTACTTACAGTATTAATACAGGGGACCGTATGGGATTTTCAAAATTTCAAATATTCGAAATTTGAACGCCTCATAAAATTTTTTAAAAAAAAATCCAATAACATCTTTTGGATATCTGTTTAGATTAAATTAATTAGTGAATAGCATGGTATTTTTGAGTTGTATGATATATACCGCAGGAACATATTAACAAAAAATAAATAAATAAAATTTGAAGGTGTGAAGATATTGCGTGTGAATCACATTGGTAAGGAGAAGTTCACGTGAATAAGTGTATGTGCAAGGGGGCATGTGAGGAAGGAACACAAGTAAACGTTACTGAGAAACTGCAAGAGATTCATTAGGTACTCATCATGCCTGGTGGCTTTTTTAATATTCAAATTTAATTTTATCAGCTTCATAAGATTACCGCATTTAAAAAAATTAATCATTTACTTTCATCCCAATATCCTGGATTATAACTCAGACTAGTCTGATTGACAACTTTTAGATATTTTTGTTGGAGCCTGCCTCCCATTAAAAATTTGATCGCTACTACATACTTAGATCTTGAATTTAAAACTTATAACCATCTCCTAACCAATTAATGCTAGCTAGTTAATCATTTGGAATTTAGATATATAGTTTTGACTCAATTAAAACTCAATTCATAAAACTTGACTTATTTTAACTCAATTCTTGTGCTTGTAATTCAAGTAAAATTTAGATATTTAAATTTTGATTTGATACAATTTAGTTGCTATGGTTTTAACTAATTAAAATGTTAGTCCATGTATTTTAAAACATGAAAGTGATGAAACTATAAAGATTAAATTCATTTCTAAGGATCAATGTTTAAACAATTTAAATTATAAAAATCAAGTTGCACTGAGTTAAGTTCAAGACTATATTTTAATTGAATCAAATCTACGAGAAACAAAGGATTATTGTTTCAAAAAAAAAATCCTAAAATCGCAGCATGAACGACGCGACTTAAATTTGGCTCTTAGATAATAATAACGATGACTCAGTAATGTGAAATTTAAAAAAGTGGCATTCAAATTAAAACAAGAGAGAGTGGTATCACCTAACCTAGTAGAAGAGTAGTAGTTAAAGGTGTAAGTTGGGATTGGAGGAGCGCCATTTGAGGACCTCAAAAAGCGGCGTTATTCAGGCATCCTGTCTTTTTTGTCTATTCTTCTTATTTGTACCCTCCGCTAATGCTCTTGCATTATTGCCTCCGTTATTTTATTCTCCTTTCATTTCGCTTATTAGGCTACACATTTCTTCGGTTTACGTGAGTGGTTAAAAGTTAAAACGCTTCTCTCTTCAACAAATCATTCCGTACTTAATTTCTAACTAGTATATGAGATCATGTTGAAAATGGTTGAAAATGATGATGTTGTATTTGGCCTTTCGTACCTGAAGCGGAAAGTAAGAGCACAACTTAGTCTAAGATAATTCGCTCTAAAAAAGTAGATATTAGTGATGGGAAAATCTATCATTAATTCTAAGCGTTGAAGGCAAATTTGCTTCTAATTTTTTTCACAAGATACAATTAGCATTTTAAAATTTTAAAAAATGCATTGTCATCCTTCACCTTTTAAAAATAGTGTAATATTACTTAATTTTAATAAAAGCAAATGTTTGATCTTTAGTTAACTTCATTGAATTTAGGTGGCATTTCCACATGTCATACACCTCACTTTTTCCCCCCTTTCATGTACTGCTAGCAGTCATGCATGTTTTAAAAATAAAAAATAAAAAATAAAAAAATGTTAAAAGCTTCGTTCTCTCCTTCCTCATCATCTCTTCTTCCTCCTCTTCCTTCAACCTTCAAAGCATCAAGAGTGTTGGTTCACTATCACACCTATTCACCCTTTGGTTCCTTAAATTTCAATGTCAAACCATAATGCTTGAAGAATCCCTTTCTATTGCTTCTGCCCTCAACACCTTCATTGACCTAAGCTCGAACTTTAACCCTGGTTCAAATCCAATAAAAAAAACAAAAATTTTCGGGGAACGCTAAGCAAGTTCATAAATGTATACTTTTTTCTATATATGCATAAACTCTTCTTGGAGTTATTTTAATTTCACTCAATGATCTCCAAAGCAAATTTGAGTGCAAAGTGATAGCACCGTCGTTGACGTCTCTTATGGCGATGAACTGTTTCACATGCAAAATCTACAAATATGGGCTTTCTAAGGGACCAAAATGTGTAGTTGCACCACTTCTCAATTTCTCCTCTAGAGCTCTTGATTTCTACAGGGTTTCAACAAAACCCAACCCTGAGTCATAGCGCAGAGACTCCTTCGACTTTTGGGTCACTTCTTTGACTTCTTCCACTTCACCTTCTTCACTTCCTCTGGCGCTTGGTTGTTTGGCTATCAGTGTAGCTCATATTACTTTTGGGCCCTGAATCATTTGGCTATCAAATACAGGAGGAAGCCATTGAATCTTCAAGATGCAAGTGTTGATCGATGCTCGTGACTTATGGGTTCCATCAATGATTTATGGCTTGGTTTTTGTGTTTTTGGAATGTAAGTTTTTGGTTTGAATATTTTGTTTTAGTTCAATGGCTAGATTGTTGTGTTCTTGATTTGCTGCTTCTATTTGGCATTGCTTCCTCTTTGATCCTTGATGTCTCACATCAATGGCCTAGGATTGGGTTGTGATGAGGAAGAAGAATTGATTCTTCTTCTCCTTCTTCTATTTTAATTTTTATTTTCTTATAATGAGACTTGTGGTTGCCAGCTTGGAATGAAAAGGCAACAAAAAAACAAAAGTGGATAATATGTGGATATGCCACCTAAGCTTAATGAAGTTAAATAACAGTCAAACGTGCTTCTGTTAAAACTGGACAATATTATACTTTTTAAAAATTTAAAATACCAATTGCATCTTGTACAAAAGTTTAAGGGTATAGTTGCCCTTTAATCCTAATTTTAACTAACTAAAACTTACAACCTTTCAATGTTTTATATATCATGAATCATATTTTTTATATCTTCTTTGTTGGAACAATCCAACCTTTAACACTTCAAACATTGAACATTTATTTTTTGCCAATGGAACTAATGTAAATCTTGTCTTAATGCACAGCTTTTAATTAAAAATATACAGAGACATATAGACACTGTTAACCACTTGACTACTTTTATTGTCATATTACTTTGATAATATTTATAAGTCATTTTCAACGTATTTCATCATAAATAAAAAAACTTAAAATTTACTAATTCTATCTAGGCATTTAATAATTTTTAAATTTTATTTCTATTAGATATACATATTTTAATAATATATTTTCTCTCTTCAATATTTAATGTAGGGAAAATAAAAATTTAAGAAATAACAGAAATAACTTATAAAAAAATTAAAAAATATTCTCTCTCTGCTCCATAAATAGAATCAAAAAGAGTAAATATTATGCTATAATTGAACAATATATTATACATTTCATTTATAACACACACACGTCAATTACAAGTTAAATTGTATGACAAAAATATTTGTCTTATTTCTTTTAAATATATTACAGTTTTTATATGATTATTGATTTTTATTTTATACGATATTTCTTATTTATCACCAATTTGTCATTGATTAGTAACAAAATTTAGTGATGGAATATATTTGTTCCTAAAATTGTAAATATTGAAACAAAAATTACAAAATCTGTCACTAATTAAATTAGCACTAATTTGTCACAAATATTTATAATTAATCCATCAAAAATTTTTTGTCACTAAATTTAATTTTTCCAGCAGTGATTCTACACCTAAGAAACTAAGCCAAATTAGGGGGCGAGCAAAATTATAAGGGGAAAAGAGAAACAAATAATGGAGAGGATTTGTCACAATGAAAAGGTTTCGCGCCAGAATGGCACACGTTATAGCTTTAATTTAGGCTATTATATTTATAGATTTAAATTCAATCAATAGCTTGAACATACTAGTGAGTATATCAATTATAATTATTAAATTCTATTAAAAATTGAAAAATATCAATATACATTTCTCTCAAATAATTTAAAATAATTCTTACAATTATAATATTCTTCTTGCACATACGTTATTTTTTCCAAAAATTTGATATTTAATAATTTTTTAGTGTTAATAACAAAATCTCTTATAGTTATTGATTAAATCAAACCATTGTTAATATGGCACGTTATTGAATAATTATATTTGTATTTGTCATCGATTGAATTCAGATCCAGCTTTTCTCCATTTTCTCCCCTCTTCACTTTTCATCTCAACCATTGGATTCATTTTTGAACGGTTGAGATTTGATATTTCATAAAATTATTATTAAAATGTAAAAATTTATAAAAAAATAAATATAATAATAATTTTATGAAATATTAAATTTTAACTGTTTAAAAATAAATTCAATAATTAAGATAAAAGATAGAGGAGAAGTGGAGGGAGTAAAAAATGGAGAGAAGTAAAGTTCATTAAATTCAAATTCATTTGCTCTTTCCGAGAACCAAAGGGACGTTAGCGTCAAAGCAATCATGAACTTCTCGCTTGTTTTCCATAAACCCAAGTTTGAGATAACGTAAAACTTATAAGCCTACGTTTGAACCAGATGCACATTAAAAAAAAAAAAAAACAACTCACACACGCACTAATAAGGTTAAAGCGAGAAAAAAATATTTTAAAAAGTAAAAGTAAGTTAAAAATGTTCATATAAATTATTATAAATTTAAAAATTTAATTACAGAAAAATATTTTAATATTAAATATAATTTTTAAATTGTAACAAAAATTTATGTTTGTAACCATTTGAATTAATATTTGTAATTCATTTGTAAAAAAATTTGTCAGGGATTTAACTAATATTAATTTAATATTTTGAGACTTAATTATAATTTAAAAAAAAAGACAAAGTTGGAAATTTCATGTGGGTTCAAGTTATGCGACTATCGATGACAGTTTTAAGAAAAAGATCAGTTGCAAATATGGGTGCCAATTGGTCGTATATAAAAGAAACCCCCATCTTTAAATTTTACTACGTAGTACGCACTCTGCAAAGAATGTCGTGCCTCCCAGATACAAAGTTGGATGCATTATTTTTGTAAACTTCTTCTTCTTCTTGAAAAGCTCGCGATCTCACGTGCTGTGTAACATATTAAATTTTTTTTAAATAATTTAACTCAACCATAGTTGAGTTACAGACACCCAATATATTTTATATTAATAAATTTAATATAAAAAATATTTTATAATTAGCTTAAACTTGCATAATACAAAATTTTAGATAAATTTTTACCTCCCACATGCCATTAGGCTAAATCATATTTGTCCATCCTTATACTCCCAACAAGTAAACTAAATTACATTTGTCCATCCTTATACTCCCAACAAGTAAAATAAACAATTTAGTCAATTTTCAACACAAGCCAGTTATTTGGCCTCATAATCATGCCATTTTAACCAATTCAAAGTAAACCAAATATTAAAATTTACAGTCATCCAGATTGTATAAAAAATAGAAATAGTTTGAAAGGCATGATTACATTTATATATTCATATATATAATTGTCAATAAATAAAAAGCCCTAATATTGGCAATATAACACATTATAAATCATAAATCAAATATCCAAAAGAGATAGTGGATCTATGCCACTAAACCTCTGGGACTCCTCCACGTGTCACTCGTGGCTATTCTCCTGAAAATTGTTAACCACATAATGAGACTCAAAAGTCCCAGTAACCAAAGTCAATTTATGATAATATATACAAACAGTTAAATGTGTGCTTACTAAGTGAGAATTAAAAATAATATAATTCCAACAAAATATAAAAAATATTATAATGCACACAAACAACCATCCTTATATCCCTCCATTAACCTCGAGCCGTAGCCCTCACTCGGTGCTAAATTACCCGGTCAAAGGTAGATTAGCCCGAACCCTTACAAGCCACCTATTGAGCTCCAATAGGGGCGTACCACGTGGCACATAAATACAACAATAATAGCAAGTCTCCCAACACCTCCCACAATAATCAAACAAATTCATAATAATATTGCACAATTATACAATATTACAAAATTCATAATTTTTTTAATAATCATCTAATTAACATGAAGTAACAGTAATCACAAATTAAAAGCATGGTTACCTCGTGGCTTTTTCAATAAATTATTCCTTACAAATTTCTCTCTCACAACAATCTTCACCAACAACACAATCTACAAATAACATATTATTTATAAATATTAGTTTCAATTATTGAAACTAATAAAATAATTCTAATAATAGAATTAAAAATATAACATAATTTCTAATCTCAATCTTAATACAAATTTTAGAGTCAATACTATTAAGTAAAATTTTTAACTCCTCTTTTAGTCATCAATAAACATTAATAATCTAAAAATCAACTTCAAAACTAATTTCTATTATCAAACTTTTCTTTTTATTTTATAAATTCGCACCTAAAATACCCAAAAATTAAAAATTGAGTCTCTAGCTTAGAATCATAATCCTATAGCCATAATAATTCATTTCTCATCCCAAATAATCATCTAAACCTTAATAAATCAACATATATTTTCAGATCTAATTTAGAATTTGATCCATAAGCCACAAATTCAAAGATCATCAACAAATTTATACTTTAGAACATTTATTATACTACTAACAATCTCATAAACCATATTTATTCAACATAAATTCATCCCTTTTCCAGATTTTAAATTTTCTACCACTACAAAATCAGAAATCAAAGAGAAAGGATGACTAAGAAAATTTTTTAAAACACTTACTTAATTTTGAAAAGCTTAAAATCACATTCTAAATATCATATTAAAAACTCTTACCTTAAAAATTCAGATCTTTCGCACCGGCAACTCACGCTCACTCTGCCTCAGCTCGTGCACGAAGGAAACAAGTGAAGAAACGAAGGAAACAAGTGAGTTTTTATAAAAATTTAGTAGGTCCCATATTTTTTTAATTATTTATTCTTCCTCTCTCTCCCTTTTTTATTATTATTATATACATAATCATTGCACCAAAAACCGCTATCGTTTTCTTCTTTCTTTCCTTACTCTTTCTCATACCTTTTCTTCTTCTCTTTTTTTATAATAATAATAATAATTTAATATTTTTTAATTAATTAATTTTTAATTAATTTTTTTATTTTAATTTAGAATTATATTTAATAATCATCTCTTACTAATTTATTTACCTCTAAATATTCTCCAAAATTTTTATTAACCCAAATTAATTATTAAAATTTAAATTGGGATGTTACATGCTGTGTTGTTTGCACCAACTGAATTAGAAGGAACATGCAAGTGGTGGAACAAAAATAATAATTTTAAAAATAAAAATAAATTAAATTACCTTCCTCTTATAATAAATATGACAAAACTCTACATATTATATCACAACATGTAAGACTACAAAACTTAAGAGTTGTTTCATTCCATTTTTATTCTTTCTGGCAACCAAACAGTTCCTAAGTTTCATGTGGCTCTTTTTTTTTTTTTAAAAAAAAGAATAATTCCTCATGGCTTGTAATCCATTCCTGCTAAAATAGATAAATCGCAATTCATGGTTAAACAAATTTATAGATGGAGTAGGTAATATTGTTGGGAGGAGAGAAAAATGAGAATAATTGTGAAAAATTGGGATTTTAGGATGCGAGTATTGTTATAACATTGTAGGATCATAGGATTAAGGCAAGGTTGCCTCCTTTATTCTATCACCAAATCTGCAATATTTGTCCTCTTCTAATTTTCAAACATTAATTACTTATTATGGTGCTATGTGTAAGCCACTTCTAATTTCTTTACCAGTACCGTAACTAAGAAGACATAATTAAATTATTTCATCATTTTTAATTTAAAACACTTCATTTTTTTTATATAATTATTTATCCTGCTCAAAAAATCATGAAAAACTGAAATTATGAAAAGGCAAAATTAAAAGAAAATAATTAATGAATTTTTTTAAGACTTGGGGCCAAAATACTAGAAAAAATTCAAGCCTAGACTTCAAGAAATATTTACATTGAACGACATTAATTAAATCAAACCGTGAGAAGAAATAATAAGTAATTTTCGAAATCATTAATTCCGAACAATTCATTTTGTGTGTGTGTGTGTGTCTGGTGAACATTTTTATTTGCGGATTTTGTTTTCAAGATGAGCCCAAAAAGGCGAAATAAGGGAGGTCAAAAGTTGGTGCCAAAAAGTAGAAGCAGGAAAGATGTACTATGTATCCACTGAAATTTGGAACATCTGTAAAGTATAAAGTGAATTTGTAAATTTTGAAATTTCAAAAATGTATAAAGTTAGGAAATAGCCTCCGCTCACTCTCATATCAGCTCACCGCAATTACTGTGATCGTATTATTTTTTTCTGGGCACATGCACGCACCTAACAATGCTGGCTAGCTTTTGATTTGGGGTATCCTCTTCTCACGGCATTCATAAAATTATAGCATCCCAATTTCACATCCTATTGATATCCTCTCTCTCGTGTGATGACAGAGTTAGGATTCTGAGTGGAGAGCAATGACAAAGCCAAAATTCTTGAAACAAGAAAGATTTTTATGTTTCTTCTAAATCTACTATTTTTTTTCTTTTCTTTACTTCTCAATTCAACTTTCAACTATACACTTATAAGTGTAATGAACTAATGAAAAATATTCAACCAGTTTATTCTTAAATCTAGAATCTTCATTCATTATTATCTTTTTTTGACTAGTTTCCAAGTAATATTTAGAACAAGGATGATATAAGTTTAATTTAGTCAAGTTAGATTTTTTTTTCTTATTTTTTAAAGGATTAATAAATAATATTGGTATTTAAATATAGTAAAATTTTGGGCTAATATTTATGAGGTTTTGAGTTAAAAAATTGAATAGATCTAGACTAAAAAGTAAGATTAAAATGAATTTAAAATTTAAAATATGAAAATAAGGGGCGCAGAGTATAATAAGTAGATGGTACAAATTGTAAAATATAAAAACTTATACTCCAAACAAGTCATTTTTTTCAAGTGAGAGGGGCATAATTACATGCAGCTCCACCACTATCCTCATGCCTTGCACAGTCTCTAAGAAAATAGAGCATGGCTAGTTATGATTTATAAAGCAGGTAATTTGTTAGTTTGTATATTGCACATACATGCATATTCATGCAATTTGTAGCTCAAGAACTTACACAATTTAGAATTGGTAATCTGGGTGGATCAAGCTTTTCAGGGAGCTTGAATGAGTTTTTAATTATTATATTCATAAAAAATATTTGTAACTTTAAAAATGAAAGATAAGCTTTTATTGTATCTATTAATTAATCACTCATTGCCTCTCTCTTAATGTTTCTCTTCGTTCATTTGCTGCATCTTCATCCTCTTAATACTCCTCCAATCACCCTGTGTAGGCATTGGAGCCAACCCTTGAATCCAAACGAGTTTGCAAACGAGTTTGGCCCAAATTTTGTTAGCATGTTTGGCCTAGGTTGAAAATTCTAATTATCATAAAAATTAAAATTTGATTTTTCTTAAGCCTGATTCTAACATTTTTTTTAAAAGACTAATTGGAATTGGCTTGTTGAGTTAGGCCCGAGTTTTTGACTCTGGTGTAACCTGAACCCTCAAACACCACATTATGTGGACTGCCCCATCAAGCAATCACAATGGCTTGTGTTTATTGCCCCATGAAAGAAATCGCATTGGCTCATTCAATTTTCTATCAATAATTAAGTCTCTCCTCTTCACCCACACAATTCTATCAACATTTTACTGTGTTTAGTATTTTCTTTGCGCATGCACGCAGAAGGCTCATTCTATCTTTAAAATTTGAGTAACATTCAAATCACATTATAGATTATATTTGAAAATTTAAAAAAAATACAGAAACTTATCATGCAGAATCCATGTAAGACGCAATAAATAGGGGTCCACCTCAATAACAAAAGCAGTAGGTAGGAAATATTGATATACTTTTTAAAACTTGTTGGGCCCAATGTTGTAGGCTTGTAGCACAGAAATTTTGAACTGCCCACAGCAAGGCGCAAATGTAGTTGAAAGCTTTCATTTTCATCCATATGTTGGTCTTAACATTGATGAGAAATATGGATATAGCATATTTTGCACCGAACAGATTAGACTTGTAAATAACAATAACTAAGCAGCTTAGCACTCAAACAAAGAAGAAGCAACTTCTGGAAAGAAAATTCAAAATACGTAACAGCATTGGCGGCGAGGGGAAATGAAGGTGAGACCAGGGACATATCTTGAACATTTCATTTGTTTTTTTTTTAGGGGGGTGGGGGATGAATTTATCTGAAAATGTGGCGCTAACATTGATTTTAACATTTTTTTACAAATGAAGATAAACATATTTACAAGAAAGCTATGTAGCATTCATTGAATCCGTCAATGGGTCAAGAGTAGTTGGATCTAGATTCCATTTCAAGTTGAATTTAAACTTTAATTTCTGTGTGCGCGCGTAATAATGTTTTTGCACCAAATTTTCTTTCCGAGATACATTGCAATTTGGACACTCTTTGGATATTGGTTTGCAAAGTGACAAGCCTAATTTGGTATACAAAAACTTATGTTAGTTTTTAAAGACGGGCTTGGCTTTGCTCTGCTGAGCAAATGCCCCCCTGCAATTCTGCTGAATTTTGAGAAAAATCTGGACCGTCCATATAAATGTGGATGGTCCATATTTAATGTTTTAATGTTTATTTTATATTTTATATTTTTTTAAAATAAAAAAATTATAAAAAATTTTAATAAATCTGATCAACAGTCTGAACATTTTAAGTTTAATATGAATAGTCCATATTTATAAAATTTTTCAATAAATCTAATAGTAAATTTGGACAGTTCATGTTTAATATGAATGATTGAAATTTATATAAAAAAATTAATAAATTTAATCACTAGATTGGATAGTTTAGGTTTAATATGGATAGTTTGAACTTGAAATTAAAAATTTATAAAAACTATGAAATTTTTGATATTAAACCTACACTGTCCAGAGTATATTTAGATAGTTAGTTTATAAAAATTTTAAAATTAAATTTGGATTATTTATATTCAAATTGTTGATCATATTTATCAAATTTTCAATTTTAATAAATATAAAAAATAAAAATTAAAACTTTAAATCTGAACCATCTACATTTATATGGATGGTCCAGATTTTTCTCAAAATTCAGTAGAGCTGCAGAGGCATGTTTGCTCAGCTGAGTAAAGCCAAATCCCTTAATGACTCACTAGGATCAAGACATATTTTTACTTTCAGAGAGCATTTATAAAAATACTTATAAATTATTTATCAACAAGATTCTTACAGCAGAATTTGATCCACAACTTTTAAATTATGAGATTTTTTTTAATAAATTACAAGTTAAATTTTTATTAATTAGATCAATTTTTATTAGCGATAAACCTAACTTTGATAACCAGACTTGGGTCAATCGTCTCCCAGTTAACTCGGCCCAAAAAATTGTGCATTGCTTTTCTTGGACTAGTTTTGAAAAGGCCCATTAAATTTTTAAAAAGCCCCAATTGACTGACCATCAATTGGGCTGGGGCTGACATAGACACAAAAGCTCTGCCAACTGACACGTGACATGAAGTATAATAATAGTTTTTTCCCTGTATATAATTAGGACTATTTTTAGTTGGGACTGAGTAAACCCACCTCAAGGAAATTTAATGTCTTTCTTACTGACTTCAGAATTTAGGCCAGACTATTTACTGGTAGGAACCGACATGTCCTTGATCCATTTGAAATCTCTCCTGACAATGAATGATGCAGGTGGCAGAAGAATCAAAGCTTTGATTTAACTTCCTTCGCCATACCATCAGCATATTCATGAGACTGATCATCCATAGCGTTCTCACTCGTGATCTTCTCCACCAGAGAAAGGAACCTGTTCATGGCTTTCCTTGGCAGCAGTATGGGCACCACAATGCCATCCTGTCCTCTCGTATTCTTGAACGCAGCATAGAAGCTAACATATGGTATAGCTCCAGCAGGTCCACCATATACTGCTTTTCCCCACCCAAAGTCCACCTCGTAAAAACCCCACACGAGTCGAATCAGCCACAAGATAATTCCCATTCCTTCTATACGTAGGACGCCCCTTGAGCACCATAAGATCAGCCACGGAGCTCATGTACTCTTTGTTCATCTGTGCTTTAGCCTCTCTGATCAACTCCAACGCGTAACCCATTGGGTTGTTGCAGATCAATCCAGCATCTGATATCGCCGTCGGGAAGGCAAAGGCATTCCCATAATACCCATCAGGCAAGTCTAGGCTTTGTTTTCCTCGAGCTGTGATAAAAGGTGAAATAGACACAATCTCGCTGGGTTTCAGGTCAAGTGCTTCAGTGCGGCATTTCCACAAACACGCAGTCAGCAACTCGAAGGTGGAGCAATTCCGAAGGTGACGAGGGAGACGATTTCGAAGCGAGAGAATGTGATTGGGGCCAAAGAAGAAAGATTCATGGACTGTTTGGTTATCGGGAAGGGAATCCAAGTTTTGTGGGTCAGGCTGCGAAGAAGTGGGTTCGTGGTATTCGTGATTAGGGCTGTGCAAAAATCTTCCAGTCCTGTCTGATCCAGTCCAACCCGAGATGGTCTCAGTCTTGTTCGGTCTGTATAGTCATTGGTCCTTCAGGATCAAAAGGACTAAAAAGACCAGACTATTTTTTCGGGTTGGACTGGATAAGAGATCAGGCATCCGGACCACTTGGTCCAGTCCAGTCCTATTAATTTTTTTATTATAATTATAATTAATTTATTTTTGACAAATGTTTAAAGTGTAATTGATGCTAAGGAGATGATTGCATAAAGATTTATTAAGTTTGTTTCTAAATTGTTATTGTAATATAGTGTTGTTGAATTTTGTTGAGTACTGTTTTTGTTAAAGTTTATAAATTTAAATAATTTAGACTATAACAAAAATATTTTTTTTCTTATTGTTAAAAATTATTATGGTTTATTATTATAAGTGTTTTTACTATCTTAATTAAGTTTATTATGTTGGAATGGATTATTACTTCTCATAGAATAAAAAGAGGGAAAAAAAGCTAAGTGAGTACTGGACTGACAGGACCAGTCTCCTAGTCCTATGGACCAAGTCCGGTCCTGTTAATTGTCGGGTTATTACTGGACAAGACTGGACTACGGGTTGCCTAACCCAGTCTTTTTCATGAAAGAGACCGGACTTCGAGTTAGGATAAAGTCCAGTGCCGTCCTGTGTTTTGTGCAGCCATATTCATGATGAAGGCAAGTGACGCGAGGTGGGTGTCGTGCAGACAAGAGGTCTCTGTGCCAAACCGGGATTTTAGAGATAGGAGAGTGAGTTGCGAATCCAGAGGCCATTTTGAGGAACTGAACGAGGCCAAGTGTGTCGCAGATTGTATGATTCATCCACACGCCCAACACAAATCCTCCGCATGCAAGACGAGTTACCTGCCAAATATAAACTTGCATGTCAACGGAATTTGGATTCTTTTTATGTTTCCATTTCAATTTTAATTGAATATAATAAATTATAAAAATAATTGATTGAATAATAAATTTTAATTATAATTGATTATATTATAACGCAATTTATTTAAATATTTATGCTAATAATTTTTTTAAAGATCTAAATTTTACTGAGAAAAAAAGAAGAAACAAAAATTTTGTTTTAATTTTATTAAATTTCGTGATTTTTTTGTAATTTTTTTCTTGAACTTTTTATGTAATATTTTCATATAACTTTGTAAATGCAAAAGCTGAGAAGCTGAAACTTGAAATTTTGGAAAAAAAATTAATTTTTTGAAGAAAAATTGATTTTGGAAAAAGGTTGGTGTTTGGGTAAATTATGGATTAATCAATTTTTTTGCCTCTAAAATCAACTAATCTCTCAATCCAAACAGGCACTATATCGTTTCTCAATATATTTTTTCATATTAATCCCATTTACACATTTTATTATTCAATTAGTTTAATAGTACAAGATTGTTAATTATAACATTAAAATAAATATAATATTCATTTAATGTTTATTATTAATAAACATTATAATCTTATTTTCAAAATATTTAAATGTTGATAATGAATAACTTATTTATTTTAATAATATATTATTTTTTATATATATTCATTTTAAATTTTATCTTTTTGTACATATGCGTCCTCGCATCAATTTCAATATTATCATCCTCATCAATAATTGAGAAAAAAATCAAGGGTAAAAATTATATCTCCCCCAAAAATAATCAATGAATTTAAAAATACTAACTCATTTTATATAGTTTTATAGTATAACCCAAGGCGGCAAGGCCAATTCAGATAACAAGAATATGGTAGGATGCAAATCCATAGTTTGGTAACAAGAATATGTTAAAATCCGTAGTTATTTTGGTAAAAATGCTTTGTTATCTAAGAATATGGTAAAAAAATGCTTCCATTATACTTTTCTGAATTCTTTTTGAAATTATTATATCATTATATTTACTTTGTTATCTGATCATTAATCACCTTCCTGGGGCTATAAAATTATTTAAAATGATTTCTTCTCAAAAAAATATTAAAAAAATCAAAAGCTGAAGCCACCAAAATTCTGTGTACGGTACATTAAAATTCTTTGGGCAAAAAAAAAAAAAAAAAAGAATTGGCTGCCTTAGGTATCGGTCTCGATCCGTCCCAGGCCCGGCCGTTTGGACATTCAGGACCGTGTCTGGCTACCAAAATGAGTCCCTAATTCTTTAGTCCCCACGCGGAGACACACACAGATTATTGTTGCTGGTGTCTAAAATTCAACCCTTCATTCACGAGAATTATTAGATAAAATTTCTCTGACAAGTAAGGTTGAGATTATGAGCATTAGATAACAGAGACACTTGCGAATAATGAACAGCTATGAAGGATTTACCTGAAAGAACAAGAGAGGGCATCCAAGAATGTGTTGAGAGGCAGGCAAGGGAAGAAGAAAGTGATTGAGATAAGACATGGTGGCATAATTTCATCCCCAAGCTCCATGAGCGATATAACAGCTTCAGCTTCCACGAACAACACACCCTCTCCATTGCACTCCACCACCAGCTTTCTGTTCGCTACTTCTCCAAGTCTACCTGCAAGTGGATAGTAATACACCAGTGCTTCGCTTATTGCCTCTTTGATCACCAAAGCAGGGTCGTCCTTCGATTTTGATTCCCTTCCATGGAAGAACATCACAAGAGGAAGCTGAAATCGAAGGCCCTCTTGGTCGTCTATGTCTGATAGCTTCTTGGTTTCATGCGGGGTTGGTTTTGCAGGCACCACCAGTTGTGCCTCACTGTGCCTCGTGCAAAATTGACCCCCAAACTTCCTCACTTCCATATCTGTTTGTGCTCTTTTGTGAACCTCTCGCATCAAACATGGAAGGACACACGCATATATATAGAAACTTTGCAGTTTGCATTTGGTGCTGATCGCAAGTGAAATATAATAAATATAATATAATAAGTATATTTATTAAAATTTTAAATTTTTTATTTTACTAAATATAATATTAAAAATATTTAAAAATTAATTTAAATGGACGATAAAGGTTAATTTGAATTAAAATGAAAGGCTAAAATTGCTCCTGATTTTAATAAGCTCATCACAATAATGAACACCGAATGAAAACATATTTTTTCATGATGTTTTAATTTATAGTGAGTATCGAATGTGATCATATCCTTATGTGATGTTTTAACCTCATACCCTCTCTGCATTAAATTCACGTGCAACTAGGGCATTGAAAGCTAAACCAATTATTGTAAGACTTTTAGTTTTCCCCCAGAAGCAGTGTTTGGCTTGGTAACCTTGTATGCACGAGAAAGATAAGTGTGTGGGAACGGGACAGAGGGTGTGGAATGTAGATAAAAGATGGGCTTGGAAACGGAGATGTTGATAAAATATGTACTCCCTCCATTAAAAGATATAAAATATTTTTTAAAATTTAATCATTATTTTTTTAAAAGTATCTCTATCGAATATATCACTTTATATTTTTTAATATGAAACACCTTATTAGATAGGGATAAATATAAAAAGATAAGGTTAGTTTAAAGACAAATAATTTCTTTATCAAGAGTAAGATTCAATATAAAAATATCTTATATTTTTAAATAAAAGGACTAAATGAAAAAAACTATAAGAAAGGTGGGACCCAATCAAGATAATGATGTGAATGTGATCAATGAAAAGGGGAGAATGACGCTTGGAGCTATGAGGTTAAAGAAATTTTCAAGACCTATAAATAACAGAGTATGTGTATGTAACAATAATTTACAAATTTCTTAAGGGTATGAATAATAAAGCATTCCTATATAACATCTCAAGATCCATATATTAATAAAAATATAAAACAATGTCCATTCATAATATGTAGTCCATGTAATCTAATTAAATAATAGTATATAAGTTTTTTAGGTATAATGTGAATGACTAAACGTCTGAATATCACATGACACAGTTTAAACATTAGTAACATAATATTCGTTCATCATACATAATCTATATGATTTAGTTAAACAATAATGTATAAATATTTTTTTTAGTATATGAACAACAAAATATTTATATATAACATGATAATATCCTTCCATTAACAAAATATCCTCCTGCATATGATATTATTTTTTCAAAGGAAGGCCAAATAAGTCCTTTCATCAGAAAATATATTTGTATGTAAGGTTTTTGGACCTGTAGAGTAAATTAAAAATGTATAGGACCTTATATGCCTTTTTTTTTTTGGGGATCTAGAAGCTCAAGGTACCATTCTCCCAATGAAAACTCAAAGAATTAGAAGAATGTGCTCGATTTTGTGGTCCCGTGAATGTGACATTATGACTCTTTGCTTTGCCACTGTTTTCTGATTTGAATACCTTTCCTCTCCTTCACACTTGGCTGTTGGCCCTTTCACAGAACAATTTTAATAAGAGCCACATTGAAAACTCTCTTAATTTTGAGCTGGAGTTAGTAAATTGTAAATTTTCTATGATTCTAGTCAAAATATTGCAACTACCTTATAATAAAGATTAGATGGAATAACTTCAAGAAGGCAAATGCTCCCTTTTTAGTAGCAACTCAGGCAAAAAAATAATAATAATAAAATCATTGCACGCAAAAATCAGGATACTTGTACTATTTTAATTTAATTTTTTATCTGGGGAAATAGATAAAATTTCACAATTAAAAATCGTATTTTTTTATTCTTTTTTAAAATCAAACAAGAGAAAAAGGGAAGTTGAGATTAATAACCATATTCCATGTGGTAAGTACAGCGTAGAAACAGAGTACCACAAAAACAAATCAAGCCTCACACCTACCGAAGTACGAAACGGCTATTATCTTATTTTTCTGTTGTTTGAAGTTGACTTCAACATTCTCAACGGCTATAGTTTTAGAACAGTATGAAAGGAGAAGGAAGAAGATTAAAATATATAGAATAAATCGGTCATTTGTTAATTTGTTCATGAGTTTTTTTTTGCCAATTATTATTTTCATGAAATTCGATCCTTGTTTCCAAGTCATGATTTATGCGAACGCACAATAAAACAAAGTTAGGTGTGTTGGGTTTAACGAATCTACCAAATCTAGGCTATGTTTCCGTGCTTTAAAAAGCGTTTATACAAATACTTACTCAACTTGACCATAATGAAAGGCATAATTTAGTGTGTGATAGTTTGTGTGTGATTGAATTGTATTTGGCAAATTAAATTGTATTTGAAAAGTATATTTTTGTGTTTGGAAAATTAATTGACAAATGAGATGATATGTATGTATATGTTATGTTGGTATGAAACCATGTGTTCAGGGATATGAAGATTAATCAGATGTGTTTTCTTATTCAAATGTACTTGCAACATGCATGAATTGTCTAGTTTTGAAATGTGTTTGTTGAAATTTTGTTTGAAGATTATCTACCTTGTGATAACCCCTCATTAGATCTAATGAATAGCTAATAGCCTAAACCAACTTATCTTGGCCTAGTGTGTTGGTTCAGCGCACAATTTATGAAATGATAGAAAGTATAGTCATGCAATCTCATTGTTCAATAATTTGGATAACATGTGTTTGGAAACATTTTGCATGCCCTACTTAACAGTCTCTTGGTTAATTGCATTGCATGTATCATTACATATTAATTTTGATCATTAAAACCTCTGTACCTCATTACTCGTGGGTACAATTTTTATAGGAAATGATTTAGCCGGAAAAGCACCCTAGATGTAGGTAGTATGTATGGACACCATTAGTGTAGTTAGCGCTTTTTTTTATTCGATAGGTTGTGTGTATTTGCCAACCATAAGGCATGATTGATCTAAATGAGCAAGTAACCCCATATTTTGATTAAACTCATATTTGGTTATGATGAGAATTTTTTGGCAATCATGGCTATATTTTGATGTGATTAAATTAAAAGTCTGCCCAAAAGGGGATGAATTAGGCTATATAAAATTTTGGCTAATAATAATAAAATTAAGAAGATGACTTTAGAATAATATCACCAATCACAATAAAGAGTAAGGAAGATAAGTTTGCTTAGATATTTATCCTGATTCACCTCCAATCACTTGAACCTACGTCTAATCCTCAAGTATCATTTGAGATTTTCTCCACTAACTTCACTAAGATAAATTCGGGCTTTTGGTAGCCTCAATACAATCCTAAAATCACTATAGTCTAAATCACTCCCCCTTACAAAGGTAACAATATTAAAATTCTCTGTCTTGAGAATGAAAAATAGAGATGAAAAGAGTAGGTTTAAGAATGAATTACTTCTATCAAATACTCTCTTTAAAAGTTGATATATAATTCATAAAACTCACTAGTAATGAATAAGAACTTATAAAGTTGGTAAACAATAAAAAATAACTCGTGTAGTTCATTCGTGTCGTTCTTGCTCACCGTCTTCATAAATGCTTCAATTAATAATTAGAGTTCATAAATAATCCATTAAAACATATGAATATAGTAGTTAGAGTCATCATCTTTTCTCCTATAAACTTTCTCCAAAATGAGGCAATGTAATAATGCTTTACAATGAAACTTTCTCTCTCATAACAAGTAAGGAAAATAATGTCTATTTGTATTAATATTCTGATAAGGTAGGAGAGAGACTATTTGAAAGAAAGAAGATTCTTGGGACTAAAGATTTTTGGAATAAGATCAACAAGTGTTTAATCCAACCCATATTTGTGTTTAGAATAATTATAAGATAATTAAATAACTGACCCAGCTCTTAGAAAGTAAAAAAAAAAAGGAATGGAGGGAGTTTTGATATTCTCTGCTACAAATGCGAAAAACATAGTATTGTTCATCTTGTTGATTTTTGAAATAAGTGAGCTTATTTCAAAACAGTGAAGAACAGCTTCAACGAGAATATTGAGTAGGTTATTTCGAAATAACAAGCTAATATCAAAAAAGATTTACATATACATTAATCTAAAGTTCATTATTTTGGAATAAGTAAAGTTATTCCCAAATAAACTATTCTTGAATAAGATATTATGCAGTTACGCATTGAAAATAGCTTGAAGAAAAGAACCATTATTCTTGAATAAGCATAATATTCCTAAATAAACTATTTCTGAAGGTTAACGAGAGAATATTTAGGAACAAGAAACATACATAGGAATGAGCTGTTTCCGAATAAAGATGCTTATTTTAGAATAAGGACTATTTTATAGAAAATTGACAAAGACTTTTAGATTTTGGATGTTGATTTTAAGTTTACTTAAGACACCTTTCAAGCAATACAAGATATTTTTAAAGAATTAAAATTAAGTTGAATACTTAATTTTTAGAGAAAAATACTTTAAGAATGAATACGAGAGGTGTTTAGGTGTTTCTTGGCTATTTGAGAATAAAACACTTACTGGGTAAGAGTGCCTATTTGGGAATAAGACCAAAAGCTAGAATTTTAAAGCAAAGATAGCCAATTCCTTTACTGGCCATTAATTCATAATTATTAATTTTGTAAAATACAAATTTCTCTTATTTTATTGCCATTAAAATTAGGGTCCAACATAAATGCTTTCCAGTGAATTTCAAATAAATCATTAGTGTAGGACAATTGATGATGTTTTTACCATATAGTTATATTGAATGATTATAACCCAACTATAAAATTTTAAGTCTTGTCAATGAGCTAGCATGTTAAAATTGTTATTTGGCATGAGTGTGTTGTGTGATGTTTTTACCATATGATATTGAAGTTGGGTTCAAGGAATTTACCCGATCTAGGCTGGGTATTTATGCTCAAAAAGTGTTTATAAAAATACTTATTTCCTCGATCATAATATAAGACGTCTTTCAAAAATTTTACCTAATTCAAAATATAGAATATTGAATAGCTTTGATAATTTTTTTAACTATATTGCTACTTTATTTATTACTCTTTTAAAAATTGATGTATTAAAATTTTAATTATTATTATCAAAACACTTATATATAATATTTAATTAAGGTAAAATTGAAAGATGTAAATTTTATAAAAAATTAAGATTTCAATGGACATTTTTTAAGAATTATACATTAATTATTAATCCCTATATTTTAATTATGAGGGAGTATAGAATACTCATTCATTAACGAGATACTCACTCTTATCTAGTGAAATTATTATGAGTTTTAATTTATAAGACACTTTAAAAAATTTCACACATTTTAATAAATTTTGTTAAATATATTTTATAATCTTATTTTTTTAAAAAAATAAATTTTTATAAGTACCATTCATTTAATATTTCATTTATGAAAAAAATATAATAAGATTATGAGAATTATAATATTAAAAAGCATTATTAATAAGATTTTATTTTTATCTAATTATTTTATAATTTAGTACGTGGAATCTCTCAAGTGTCTTATAAATTAAGACCAAGACGAAGGTAGTATTAAGATCAGGAGAAGTGATTAAAATGCAGATTAGGAGTAAAAAAATAAGTGGTAGTAAATAAGTAGTATCTGTGTCAGTCACATATCAAATAATGACAGTGACGAGAAGGCAATCGTGACGCTTTATTAATTAATTTACGCACGCAAAGAAACGCCTAACGAAAGACAGCTACACATTCTCGCTCAGCTCAACTAATAAATGTGGAAAAAATATTGGTAAGAATAAAAAATAATACTCTTTCCGGTCCAGTTTATAGGATAGGAAGAATTTTTTTATTTTATTTATAAGTTATTTTATTAATTTTTATCATAAAATTTTTCACTTGATCTCTACTGAAGTTTGAAGGAAAAAAATATATTATTAAAATATATATATTTAATACAGGTAAAGTTAAAAAGTTATTAAATTTTTAGCTAAAGCTAATAAATTTTTAAATTTTAGTTAAACATGTTAAAAGTACTTTATGAATAAAACTAGAAGAGTATTTATTATAAATAATATTTATTATAAATAATCTTAAAAGTAGTAATTATTGATAAGGATCAAATATAAAAATGTAAATTTTAAAATACAAAGCCACTCTAATCAAATTTTCTAAATTTTCTCTAACCACATCTCAAATTGAATTTGATAGTTATGGCAATAGTAAATAAACAAATCATGCTGGAAATCAAAACCAAGGAAGGGCGTATATTGTTTATATAACCTACAATATCGTGCTCAAACATTTGTTGGGTGGAAAACTTTGATAAGGTTAACATCTATTCTAATTTTACAGAAGCTCTCGTGTTTATACACAATAAATTCTCTACAAATCATCCCCTTACTGCAATTATCAACAAAATCAGAGATCTTATTATGAATGATTGGATGGTTACTTTTGATCACGTTTTTAGAGAGGCAAATAAATGTGCAAATTGATTGGCTCACCAAACTCCTGTCGAAAGCCCTAGAATTCATATTTTTGATGCTTCACCTCTTGGTTGTATAACTTTCTTGTACACTGATATGACACATCATATCACATAGCATGGTTTACTTGTGGCCTTTTATTCAAAAAAAATATCATGCTCAATGGCAGACACAAGCCCTGGACCAGCAAGAGCATATACCTTATATAAAAATAATAAAATACATTGTATATAATTATATGATTTTTTATAAGGAGAATTGTATGAAATTTAATAATTAGGTTTGATAGAATTTTTTTTAAATTTATCTTAATTTATTGTTTTTAAAAATGCTATATGTCCGGTAAAGATTTGTTGCTTCCCTTACTGATAATTTTCTCTAAAAATAATTTCATTGTCCTATTCAAAAATCACAAAATTTTCAATCTACTTATTCAAAATCTTGTTTTAACGTGAAAAAATAATTTGAATGCATAAAAACAATTAAGAGGATCATAAATTTTAAAAATATTTTAAACCAAGATGCATAAAAAATGAATGATTTTATGGAATAAAAATATACAAAATAAATGATTTTTTGTGCTAATATATATATCCATTATAACATATTTTATTATAATTTTTTAATTTTTTGAAGCAAAGAACAAAAGAAATTATTTATAAGGATGTTAAAATAATATATTATTTTCCTCATCGAAAAAAAATAATATAGTATTTTTTTTATGGTTTGCCCTTTGCCTTCTCCAATTCTCACTTTTGAGCGTTGTTGCTGCCTTTGCCAAATTGAATCTCTCTACGAACGAAGAAGATGTATCTTCTTCAATCATGAATCTCTTTATTTTGAAAACACTCATAAGATTTCTTAGTAGCACCCTCTTTTTTTTTTTTTTGCGGCCATAGAGGTAGGTTTTTTGTCCCTAAATGATTACCTCTGTTGTCTGTTATGCAAACAAAGCTAAACATGGTAGATTCCTTTAATTTAGAAAAATGCTTATCCTTCTCCACCCAATTAGATCAATCATGGTAAACTAGTATAAAACCATCATTGAAATGGTTCATATGAATTGAAGATTGTCATTAACTACCTACGTTTTGCTATTCTACCGACTAATGAGATCACATGGTCTATCTTTCTTCGATTACCATGTCCCTTTCATGTCCTTCCTATTTAGGCCAATTTGATATATCATGGTTGTTGTCACCCTCGTCAAATACATCTTCAAAAGACATTGTTGCCTTCTCTATCTCTGCTTTTTTTTTCTTATCTCTCTCAACTCTCAATGGAGCTTATTCAATGGTTGCAAAATTAAAAGATGATCGGGGGGGGGCAATGATTCATACATTAATACTACACTCATGGTTTCTAAAAAATTTGAGTGGGTTGCATCTGGCCACCTTGAAGTCAATGTAGGTTCGTGGCTGGTCCTGGTATCAAATTATGTTACTGATGTGATAATTTTATTGGTGAGTAATTTATAAATATTTGTAAGCATTTTTCTGTGTATAAAGACGTGTTCTAGTCTTAATAAATTTTTGAGACCTAACTAGCTTGAACTTCTGAAACACCCTAACTCATGATATAGGTAAAAAATTATTACTTTTTTAATCAGCATTCAATATAATCTAACATGCTTGAAAAAGAAGGGTATACTACTTGAAAAGGAAGGGCATGCTACATTCAATGTTAGATTCATGCAAGCATGCTATAATATGTTTAACCACTTCATTCAATGTTAGAGTCGTTCAAGCATGCTATTATATGTTTAACCATAATATGAGGATTCACATAATCAACCTAGTGGATACAATTTTGACATGATGTATATTCCATTCAAAAGCAATTACAAAAACTCGTTAGAAGCAAGACCATGATTTCAAATCCACTTAACCAATTTAATAAACAATCATACCATAATTTATATTCTACTTAAAAATGATTAGAGAAACTTATTTAAAACAACAAGATATTAGGAGATTCATTATTATCCTTTATTCCCCTCCTTATCTCAGGTTGAGATTTTAGGCAATAAGGGATAGTACCTAGCTAAAGGTTTGATCCACATCAAGTCTTAACCTCCCTCCTTTGATAATAAAGGGTGCTCAAATGGTACCCAGCTCGTCTCGACTAGAGCGGAAAAAATGAGTTGAGCCTAATAGGCTGGCCCATTTAAGCCCGCTTATAGAAGGGCCGAGCTTGCATATAAAACCCTGAAAGTGCAAATTGGGCTTAAAAGGATTTGGGCTCCATTTTAAACGAATTAGCCCTACAAGGTTGAGGGCCAACACATTTAAGCTTGCACATATTTTTTTATTTTTATTGTATAAAAATAACTCTAAATCTCTTTGCTATATCCGAATCGGCTAACCCTAATCTAAGTCAAACCAAAGTAGAGTTAAGAGTCTAGAGTCCAAAGTCCAAAGCTAAGGCAACAACAATTCCAGTCTTCTAGATCTTGATTTCATGCTCTCAATCAACAATAGCATTTGGCCCCACAGTCAACACTCATGGTGAAATCCCATAGCATTCTTCTTCTTATTGCTTATTTTTTATTTGAGCATTTGATCTAAAAAGAGCTTGAACCATGAAAACATCCATTTGTTTGAGCTTAGTCACGTCTCAATCTCAATATCGTTATCCCTTTTAATCATGTCTTACAAGTCACACACAAGCATTATTGTTTGATTCTCATTCGAGGAAGAAACATTTGGTTGATTTTTTTTTTTAAGATAGGGAATAGATTTGATAATGATATTTATTTTATAATTTTTATCATATTTTTTTCTTAATCTTGTGTATTTATGAAAAGAAAAAAAATGAAAATAAGTAAAATGGCCTAAAGCCCGTAGGGCCAACCCTGAGCCTACTATGATAAGGGCCGAGCTTTGTAATTGGAGGTATCAAAGGAAAAACAAACTTTTCAAGCTTAGCCCTTTTAGGCTCGTGCATTTTAAGGGCCAACCATTTAGAGCTAAGTTGCTCAATTTTTCTAACTCTAGCCTCAACCTTGGTCAAAGAAATCAAAGTAGCTTAGGTACATATCAAAGCCACCTAGTGCGCACAATAGCATGATCACGATCCAACATTATTTCCTCAATTTAACCTACAACATGTAGCCACCTCATGATAATTTTTTTTCCAATATATGCACATATGACAGATTAGTTATGCCTTAATCATTATAAAAAAAAATCCAATGTCACAATTAAGAGTCAGCACATCCTAATCAATCATCAACCAACTTATGTCACAAGTAGTATCATCTATCCGGTCTTAAATTCCATATAATTCCAATCAAGTGGTACTCTTAGAGGATTATACTAAGCATCATGTTTATTCAACGTTTCAAGTTTCTTTTGTCATCACTAAACCAAGTTTTCACAAATATATTATACTAAGCATGCTCATATTAGGTTCAATTCATTATAGGTATTATAAAAATAGCTACCTACCAAATTACACATATATAATAATTTAAAAGAAGTTACTTGAATTCGAGTTCATTCAAAGAACTTGAGGTTTCTTTGTAAGGTATCTTCCAGCTAACTCAAACTTCAAAGCAAAATTAAGGAACTTCTTAGAAAACTCCTAACACATTTACAAATAATAATTTAGAGAACTAGAGTCACATAAAATTTATATTTAATTATTTATTATTATCAAGTTATCCCAAAGTACTCATTTTATTTCATATATTTTTAATCTTAGAGCTTCCCAATGATTCCTCAAAACAACCTTAAGTCATATTAAGGTTGCTTTTTTAAACTTCAAATTGCTCGTAAGCACATTTACAAGTCCCAAGCATTCAATAAGTAAATTTTTCATCTCAAAATAACTAAAATAAATTTCAATTAGTTATAATCTATTCCCTAAGTTCATCTTTAATTTATAAATTGTTCTAAAAAGGTCTAAAAATAATCTCTACAGATCTTGAAATTACTCAGAGTCATCCAAAGTTCCTTTATGCCAAAAAAAAAAAAATCTGGAGTTCCTTTAAGTTATTTTTTATAACCTGAATACAATTATAGGGTTACTATTCAACAACCCTCCAACTCCATATAGCCTCTAGAATCTCTCTTAAATTTTAAATCTACCTAAAACTAGTGATTTTTTTTTTAATTGAGAAGACTAGCTAAAAACTATAAAAGAAAAGCAAGCCAAAATATTAGGCCCGTCTGAGAAATGCATCTCCCCTGACTTTGTCCTGAGAAAATAAATTAGTACAATCAACAGGTACTTCATGAAGAAGAAATAAGTGGTTAGGTACTTCCTGAGCAAGCTAGGCCAAAAAATCTGCACAAATGTTGGCTTCCTGTGGAATATACCTCAATTCCAGATCTTGCTGTTCGCAAATAGAATTTTGTAAATCCACAATATATGAGTAAAATGGCTGATTAATTGTTGTCCCTTTGTATATTAGCTCCAGAGCTTCCATAGAATCCGGTGACAGAATAACATTTCCCCGGTGCGCATGTTTACAGGCTTCCAAACCATGCTTGATTGCTTTAATTTTGTCAATTGTAATTGGAATATTTTCCAAATTATAAGTGAAACCAATGACCCAATTTCCATTTGAATCCCTTAGTAGTCTACCACACACAACATTGTTCTAATGGTTCAGTGAGGCATGTGCATCCATTCTGTGAGTTCCATTTATTGGTGCAATCCATCGCATCTCTTGCCCCATCCTTTGGTCTGTAAAATTAAGCTTCAGCTGGTGTAAATCCCTTTCCTCCATTAAATGCCTTCTACAAGACGAGATATATTCTCAAATATGCTACTACATCGGGTAGTCCATAATAGCTGGGAGATGTTTCCAAAGACCTTGATCCAAGGCCAAGATTGAAAGTGATGTCCTCTTAAATATTGCTTGGCATCAGTGTTTTGAAATCCAGACCGGATATCAAACCGAAAAGAGCAACGGATTGCGATTTTCATGATCTAACCGGTTAGACCGGCGGTCGAACCGGGGTACATAAAAATTAAATAAAAAATAAAATTTATATGCGCAAATTATATCAATAAAACATTAATTTGTCAATGGTGCTTAGGATCTCGACCCTAAAAGCTAGATGCTTGGACCGTTGGAGTTAGAGGTAAAGGCATGTTAGTACAAGCTTGTGATCTCGAAGAAAAATGTTGAAGCTGGAGGCATGCCATCATGTCATAACTTACAAGCTTTCAATCTTGATGCTAAAAGTTGGATCTTTAGAGCTGGAGGCAGGTTGGAGGAGGAGAAGTTAGAGATTGAATTTAGGCCATGAATGATAAATTAGAGATTAGAGAAAAGAAAAAAAGAGAGAATTAGTGATTAGAGAAGAGAAATTATGAATCCAAACAACTTAACCTAATTTTTTTAATTTTTTTGGCTTTGAATTGGATTGACCCTGGGTCTAGTTTCTGGGTCAAAGCCGATTCTCTCAAAATCGGCCGGTTCAACCGGGTCAAGTACCAGATTGGTTCAATTGGTTGAACCAGACCGTTTTGTTCAACGGGTGGCGGTTCAATCGATCGGACCGTCCGGTTTGATCCGGTTTCAACAACACTGCTTGGCATTTCAGGCCACCCAATCCTGCAAGCTGCAATTAAAAAATCTATTATGAAAATTAATAGATATAATTCCTCCCATATTTCTCTTACTCCTTAAAATCTCTCAGTATGTATATAATAACTGTCCTCCTTATCACATTCAAAGGGGCATGAAGCATCACTCGTAATCCCTCACTGAGCTCTGAGAAGATTGCTTTCATGGAGGGCTTGCTAAATGAAAAACATAATTTTTTTCCTATAAAGGTCATTTCCATAATTTATTCCAGATTTGGTAAAGGCCAACAGATACCCCATTATTAAGGAAATTGTAAGCCAACCTAACAGAGAATTTGCCGTCACTTGCAGGCCTTCACCAAAATTCATCATTCACATGGCTAGTGGGGGGATGGGAAGCCATGATTCTATCGACAATGCCATAAAACTAGGGATTTTAGCTTGAGCAACTTACCCGATCTTAAAAAATTTCAATCTAGTAAAAAAAATATCCGTATAGCTTCCTTAGAATCTCTCCTCGCATGCTATCGCTGTCACTTGTTCTCTCTCTCAAGTCTCAATCTTTCTGCCATTGCAGAAACCAAGACAAGCCTTGCTCTAATCTGAATACCCTTGAATCAAACCAATGCTAGCCCACCATTGGTTTCATAAAATTTTTCCCTTTTTTTTATTGTTTCTTTTCTTGGTTTTTTTAAGATATATTCCATCTTGAATATTCTTTCTTTCTTTGTATTTTTAAAATACTATTATTATTTTTTCATTTTTTATCCTTTTCCTTTTTTATTTATCTTATATTTTCATCCTTTTTATTTTCAAACAAACTCATATATGTGCGTGTCTATCAATCAGAATTTCTACTTTTTCCCATATATTTTTTATACTTTAATCATCTAGTATAATTATTTACTATTTAATCAACGTTCTTTTAAAAATTAA